>NC_083648.1:4313794-4488794 GCF_963576545.1 Limanda limanda | reverse complement strand
GATTTCTGAGGCTGAACAAGTATTTGCACATTATTCCACTGAGTTCAGTTTGTTTCTCCCCCCCCCCAGTGACCAGTAATTCACTTTGTAACTCTGCTGCCGGGTGTTTGTCCCAGTTCCCCACAGCCCCGGCTGTCATCTTAACTTTACTTAGGGAAAACACACAGAGCAGCAAACCCAGGCTCCTGATGCTTGTTCTCTCAAAAGAGGAAAAACAGAATTAAAAATATGTTTGCGAAGAAAAACTGACTTTTTCCTTTTTGTTTTAATTAATGCAAACTTTGGCTTTGTGTGAACTCCTTCCTTCTCCTTTGTTATTAGTTTAACTGCAAATTAAAGTTCATTCTACTGGACGTCAGCTCACGGCCTCAACGTGCAAATAACGAGAAGGAGAGAAAAACACTGAACGCTTCAACGCAATGAAACATGAGTGATTTCTAAAAGGTCGATATTCTTTTTGAACTAATCAGGAACAAGAGCTCGTTAAGGCCGAGCGGCTGATGAGAATAAGAATGAAATATGAAATGAATCTTGTTACCTTGACCGGAGCAGGAAGCGTCTTCGTTAGATGAACATCAAGCATCAGCTCGTCTGTGAGGGACTGAGGGACGGACCCTGGACCCAATCTTAAACCCTCTATCTCCTCTCACCCCCCCACCACCACCACCACCACCACCACCCCCTCAAACCACACACTCACCCCCCCAACACTCACCCTCCTACCTCCCTTCTCCTGTGACACTCACCCCCCCCCCGACTCATCCCAGAATTAAGGAGACTAGGTCAAAACCAAAGGATCTTGTGCTGATTATGTCGAACTGATTTTAACAGAAAAAAGTTCATAAACAGAAAAATAATTCATCAATTAAATAGATTTGGATCATTGATTAACCGAGGGCTGCAACTCCCAAGTATTTTAATTAGTGAGAAGTGATTAACTTATTCACAGTTTATAAAAGGAGCACATTATTTTTAATTCCTCACATTTGAGGCATTTTAGACTTAAATCATGGACTAATTATCAAAATATTAGTTTTTATCTCTATGTTTCACTGAAGTCATTAATTAAGAAAAGGCTCTTGATGAATCTGTGGTCGTAGCTTTTCAAATCTGCTCTTCTCACTTGATTTCTATAACTTTTAATTAAATAATTGAATATTTTTTAACTGTTTGTCAGATAAAAACAAGTAATTTAATGAATTTGAGTTTGAATTTGCAGCCGTGATGAGTCCGGGTCGAACTGCTGCTGTTTCCCACAGAGAAATAAACTCTGACCACCATCGTTACACGTGAGAGCATCGAGGGTTTGAACTGAAATGATGCAGAAAATCAACCAGAGGAAAAGCAGTGAAGTTTCTTTTCCTCTCGTCCGAACACGAGCGAATTAGAGTCGAGAGGAACAGATATGATGGAGTGGACCGAAGGTGACTGCAGGTTTTTTTTTTCCTTTTGCTAAATCAAAGAGGTGTTGAACTCAATACAGAGCAGTGACCTTCTCCAAGGTCAACAGGCTGTTCACTGCTCCGCCTCACGGGGCTCAGGAGGCTGTCGGGGGGGGGGGGGCGACGCCGGGGACACGTCCTGCTCCAGCTGACGTCCTCCTGAACTCAGCTCCTCCAGGATTAACTACCTGTGTCAGTCCAGAGGGACGGACGTGAACTCCTGCAGCCGAGCAGAAGAACAACACAGCGGGCGAAAACAGTTGTGAAATCAAATCATTTTCATAAATTCAACCCATTTAAAATGAGAGGAGTTGAGTATTTTCATCCTTTGGTGGTGATTTAAACTCACAGACACATTCTGTTTGTGCGTTTAACGGAACAATAACTCTTCTCTGAGAGGGACGTTGGCTCTGGAAACTCCGAATTAGCATTTTTTTAATCGTTTTAAAAATTTCCCGTCCAAAAGAAGCTATTTGCTTTGATAAACTAATCCCACTTGCACATATGAGCACCTGAATGTGGTTTGAAGCGTAAATACAGATTCTACTTTTCCTCAAAAATAAGAACTGGTATCAAATCAGCAAATATAGTGAGAACTGACAGGTACAGAAAGTTGGCATTTAATGAGGCTGTGTGTGTGTGTGTGTGTGTGTGTCTGTGTGTGTGTGTCGGTGGATTAGCAAGTGATTAAGTTTTTCTCTGCAGCAGAAGAGGAGACAAAGAAAAGCTGCAGCAATCCATTTAAGGCTTATGATATAGCTGCGTGTATCTCCCTATACATCCCTGCCTTGCTCACAATCACTTACCCACATGCACACACACACACACACACACACAGACACACACACTTCTCGTCCCTCAGATGTGATAGCTGACACCGGAGGCTTTTAATTCCAGTGTAAATACAAATACCCTCCCAGACACCCATCAATTATGGATGCCGCTAATTGAGTTGAATGTTGTGCTTTTAGCCGACCGGGGAGCCAGGGACCCTCGTGCAGAGAGCCTGAAACCAAACACACACACACACACACACACACACAGACACACACATCAATGTAAACATATTCATATAGTGAGATATTCACACTTAGAAATTCATATTTATTGCACAGACTCTTCGAACCAAAAGCAGCCAAACAACGACTTTGCCAAAATAAAAACGGGACATTTCCTCGCTATTGGATTAAAAGCTCTGGAACCTTGTGTGTAAGTATAGAATATGTAAGTATAATTGTGTCAGTTGTTGAGCGGCTTCAACCCCAAAACCTCCTCTAAAGCAGCGAAGACCCACAAAATATAATTCCCACACAACCTCCACACAAATAAAATTGGTCGTGAAAGATCCAAGAAGTAACACACGATAAAAAACAGACTGCTGCTGCTCGTGCTGGGTTTAAAGAGACGTATCTTTTTACACACAGACACACACACACACACACACATGCGACACAACAAAGGAAGAGGCCTCACAGTGAGTATAAAAGCTGACAGGTTGGAAATTGAGCCCTCGGACTGATAGAGCCGCCCGTGCAGCTTCCAGGACCCGATGACAGAGCGAGAGATTTAAACAAATGGGCAGAATGCAGAGGCGCCCGGCGTTGTCAGGGGAATATTACAGTAAAGATGTAATATAAACACACAAGTGTGAGAGGAGGAGGAAGAGGAAGAGGAAGAGGAAGAGGAGCCCTCCCTCCCGGTCTTATTTACTCCTCAGTGTTTCCAGATATTAGCCCAGTCTATCACCAGGAGAAGCAGAGCAGAGGAGAAGACAAATATAATGAAGGACTTGTGTCTGGGTAGAATAACACTTCACATTCCCCGAGGAGCAATTTAGGAAGAGAAGGACAAGAAGCTGCTTTCCTCCCGGATTCTCATCCCCTCTTTTCTGTTTCTGTTTTTTCCTTTCCTCCTCCTCTCCTTCAGCGAGGAGCATTATCTCCTCTGTGACAAACTGTGTGCATGCAATGAGGAGGATGAGGAGGGAGTGGTGGTGGTGGTGGAAGAGGATGAGGAGGATGAGAAGGAGGAGAGGAGAGAAGGATGAGGGAGGAGGAGGGGGTTAAGTCTTGGATTTGATCCCCGCTAAAAGAACTGTTTGTTTTACAGCTGACGACCCCGGAGTTTAATCTGGTGCTTAGCCGCCCGCTCAATCTCTCCTCTCCTCCGTCTCCCAGCATCCTCTCCTCCCCTCGTCCCTGCCTCTCTCCTTCATCTCTCCTTCTCACTCACTCAATCGTATCATCCACTCAGAGCGAGCTAAGCCCACCACCACCTCTCCATCCTCCTCCCTCTCTCCTTACCCTCCTTCTCTCCCTCTCTCTCTCTCTCTCCATCCTCCATCCCTTGTCATCTCCTTACTTCTCTCCTCTCTCTCTTTTTATTTGGAGCGCCGGGAGCGGTTTGTACGCAATTTACATTTCACTGGATCCACCAGGTTGTGTGTTAGGCGTAAAATTAAGCAGTGTTACATCACCCAGTACAGTGAGTGCATGTGTGTGTGTCTGTTTGTGTGTGTGTGTGTGGGAGGATGGAGGTTTCAGGCCCTAAAATGAGTCCACATATGTGTGTGTCTGTGTGTGTGTGTGTGTGAGAGAGAGACAGGAGAACAATAGTGAGAGTGTATGTTAAACAGGATGATGGAATTGCAGCAGATGAGGGTCATGCTCCAGGTCTTAAGGGTCAAATCCTGTTACAAGTAAGAGGGATCAAGGCTTTAGTGAGGCGCTGACTTTTTTTTTTTTTTTTATTGCTGCAATATTCACTGACAGTGTGCAAGAGGAGCTGTGTGAGTGTGTGTGTGTGTGTGTGTGTGTGTGTGTGTGTGTGCGTGTGTGTGTGCGCTGCTGTGGAATAACTTCAACCTGCTTAGTCAGATTCGGTTGAACTCAGTTAACACACATGTCGAGCAAGTGAGATGAAATAACAACCAGTAAAAACACAAACTTCTCATCACAACCTGCAGACGACCGAGCCGCCCAGTTCACCCTCAGTGTGTAAAACCACTTTATTCCTCAGTCAGACACAAAGTGTTTTTGTTTCTGCGGCTCTGCACCGACGCCTCTGTTTGTAACGTTCACACTTAGTCATTTATTCAAACCCAACAATTGTTTTTGGAGACGACAGAAAAATATTCTGAATCCAGTGAGAATCATTTGGTGTCTGAGGAAATGGCAGGAAGGCTTTCGAATTGAATAATGTTTAGAGAAACAAAAAGGAGTTTGTTCCAATGGAGGATGACGAGTCTCCACTTCTTCTCACTGTCTCTAGAATGAAGCCAATATTACAGATGCAGGCGACGCCATCTTGTGTTGGTCACATTTCAGAGGCTCCTTTAAATAAATCCGACACGAAAAGTGAAGGCTCCAACAGGCGGAAACCTTTATAAATAAATGTAAGATCATGTTTATACCTTTAAACATAACTATAAACCATCTCACTCTCAGTTCACCGCAGCCAGCCACCAGGGGGCCATCCAGATGTTTGGGTTCCACTCTCCAGGGCGCTGCCATGTCGTCCATCTTCATTCACAGTTTTATCTTTCGTACCGTGTGACCCAGTGTTGTTCTTTCTCCGGCACTGCAGCATTTCATAAGCAGAATAATGGAGGATTTTAAACTCTTCATTGGATTTAATCACGAGACCGAACATCATCGCAGAAGATTGACGACCGGAGCCGAGCCGCAGCAGCTGCTCATAAATCTGTCTCCGAGTTGGAAAAGTCCCCCCGAAGTTTTCATATCTGCTTTCAAACTCGTGACTGATTCCAATAAATCACATTTCACCATGAAAACCAACGTCATGAGTTACATGGAAAGATTTCAGTCTTTAGAGTAAATATGTAAAAAGGAAGATACAGTTTCATCACAAACTGAACTACTGTCCCAGAAAAGTACAAGAGAGGAAACACATATAGATTTATTTTTGGACTGTGTGCATACATTAGTTTTTTAATATCTTTTTAATAGAGTTCACAGTTTGGAACAAGAGGAAACATCTGACTGAACTAATCTATCTGACGCTATTAAGAGATTTGTCATATAAAAGGTACATTATATTAAATATGATTTAAAATCTCCGAGCTTATTGAGCCCTAATTAACAAATTTATCATTACTATGAATTCTAATATCGTCAAATGTAAATATGGAGATTTGAGATAATCCAATAAGCAGGAATCGTCTCATGATGACGTTTCATCGTCCCTTGGCAGACGTTGCTGCTCAGATCAGCCAATCAGGAGCAAGGATGAGTTCGGTGACTTTCTGAAGGACGAATGATAAACGAGCTGTCGACAATCTGAGAAACAAAACCCATCGTAAAGCAAATAGATGAGGTTGTTGTCCAAATTACTGATTTACAGCCAATTTCAATAAATAAAATACATTTTAGTCCTTTTTCAGACATTGTGCTGGACATTGATTTTAAGAAATCGATTCATCATTTTGTGAAATACGTCGAAATATGATGAAAAGAGGAAACGGAGATTATGAACGTTAACGCCAGAGCTTTGTGTGTGTTGAGAGGTTTGAGGGAATTTACAGATAACTACAAATAGGTGGAAAGAACGAACTGAAAACGAATATTCTTAATATTGTCATTTAATATGAACCATAATGAGAAGCTCTAATTCAACCTCACTTATCTCATTAGGCAGCGTTTTTGTCTTCACTTAATCCAAATTCTCTTGGAAATTTCTCCTGTGAGTGACTCGCTGCATTCAGAAGGAAAAGCAGCTTTGTCAAAACGTCGATCACACAGCAGCCGTTTACCCGTAATGTGTTTACTGTGCTGCTGCGTTCTCACGTCATGCTGTTCGGGAAATAATCATCATCAAAAAGAGCATGTCTCCTAATGACTGGATTAGTCAAATGGAAAAGGAACCAAAATTATTCTCAACTGTGAAGTGATTTGCAAAAATTAAAGAAATGCTTCAGTACAGTGCTGCCCTTGGCGTTTGTACAAAGGAAGAATAAATGTAGTTGTGACCGACCGGCGTGATCCAAAGAAACGGCACAAATAAAAATTCAAGACAAAGATTTACAGCATTAGAGATTTCCTCCTGCTCCTCTTCTTCTCCTCCTCCTCCTCCTCACTCCTTCCCACCTCCTACAATCTTCCGAGTCCCACATCAGCCAAACTGTCACCGCAGCGTCTCACCGGGGAAAACTGTGAAGACGGCAAAGAGAGAACAGAGAGAACAGAAAGAGAGAGAGAGAGAGACAGCCGGCTCCCCGAGGAGCTGCAGCACTATAATATCATGAATGAAAAATTGACTCAATAAAAAGACAAAACAATGGACCTGAAGCACTCGGAGGAGGATTCTGTGTCCGTGTGAGAATGTGTGTTTGTGTGTTTGTGTTGTGTTACACAATGAAAGGAGGCTAATGCTCCCTCACTTAAAACCAGGAGGTTTTGGGACCAATTGTCTTTCTTTCTTTTTTTCCACCTCCTTCCCTCTCTGGTCTCTCCTCCTCCCTGGTCCGCGTGCTCCCCGGGGAGCTGTGGTTTCTGAAAGGTTTCTCAGTGTCCTTAATCCCTCCATCTCTTTGTGTCCAGGAAAAAATATATCCGCATGAAACTCAAGAGGCCGACAGGGGCTGAGTCGTGTGAGAAAGAAAGAAAGAAAGAAAGGAAGAGCTTCTCTCTGGCATTTTGGTGGAATAATAAATATAGAAAGTAGAGGTGCTCATTAAAAAAGATAAAAGCTAATTTGGCTTCTTCTGGGAGAACAGCGCCGAGCTTTAAATTAGTGGGTCTGTGATTGGAGTCTTCCAGGTTCAGCGGAAACTGGAATGGCTCGATTTCTCTCATTTTAATAATTAGGAAACTACCCAAGTTCAGAGAATGGATCACAGCTTTCATCACAGGGTTCACTTACTCACATTATAATAAACCCACTCTTTAGACATTCTGTTTTAAAATCAAGGACATACCTGAGGACCATCACAGACAGAGACTCTCAGGAGAGGGACATCACACTCGTTCAGCTGAAGGTCTTCAGGAGAGATTAGAGGAACTCTCTGATCTGATTTTAAACTTCATAGTGTCTCATCTTTTAATCTGGTGCTTGGGGGTGAAACATAAAAGAGGCACAGATGACTCAAGCATTAGATGAATGTTCAGAAACAAGTGATGCTCATTGTGTTTTGGTGTATTTACAATAACCAGTAAATAGCTACCTAATGGAGATTTAAATGAATATCTCATAATAGCTAAAAGTAGGCTAACGTATTGGTTGGACTAGCTAAAGATGAATGGTTTGAAAAGTCAAGATTTGTTTTATTTAATTATATTAATTTATCTTATTTGGGAAAGTTGTGATCAACAGACAAAATAATGTGCATGAGTCAGAGTAACTGGTTAGTTTCGTGTTGTCCCAGGCCAGTTATTAAAAGACAACTTAATAAAATTAAAAGAGCTAATATTATAAAGCATCTGCCTCTACAAGTAATAACCTGAATACTGACATTTCAACTATATATTGGTGGATCTTCAGGACAGAAGCAGGATACAAAGTACAGAAAAGAAAGGTTGTCCGCACAATGAATTTTGTAAGGTTTCCCAAAATATTTATGATTCAGTTTGAGTCGACCTCAGAGATCTTTGTCTATTTTCTTTGGACCGTTGCATCATAGATTTGTTGAAGTCGACTCCTTCTGTACTCTTTAAAACTTTCCTCTATGATAAAGCTTATATGTGATTTGGCTTTATAACAAATGCATCTTTTCTCGAGGCAGAAACCTGAAATATTTAGAGTTTAATTTCTTTGTTGTTATTTGTATTGACAGTGGTTGTGGCTGTTTAAATAGAAATGAAATGGATCTTGTTTGCTGTAAAATAATCAAACTCACGTCGGCTGTTTTTCACATCATCATCATCATGTCTTTATTTGTGTGTAAACAAACTCTGAAAAGAGAATCAGCCAGGGTCTTGATTATTGGCAATAACATGATGGATTTCTTTTGCAGTCATGGATAAAACATGATCACTGCATCAAAAAACAAAAAAAAAGCTCTTCAACAAGTTGTGTCACATTGATTCTGCACTAAAATCATTTTGTACTGGTTTCCCACTTCTTAAAAAGTAATGCACTGAACAGACATTAAACTGGTGAATCGTCAATTAAGAAAAAAGAAATGCCCTTTGGTGAAATCATCTCACTGCAGAACAGACTTCATCCACGATAAATACGATTCTAGGGAAAATACACAACTGTTGAAGTGATCCTTTGTTTTTTTGGTTGCAGCGTATATAATAAATAACATGACACTTCCATGTGAACTGCCTGCGAGCTCAGTTCAGTCTAACTTCAGCTCCTCTTACTCCGTGTATGCAGTGTTTCCTCTCTACTGTTATAAGGTGCTGGGTGTGTGTGTGTCTGTGTGTGTGTGTGTGTGCACGAGAGCCAGAAACGACAAACGTCAGGATGTTTCCTCGGTGCGGTTCTGTTGATGTGTTTTTAAGATGTGGACACGCCCGGGCGTCCAGAGGCTTATTAGGTTAGTAGTTTGTCAAATCATTAAATACGTAACAGGTGAAGAGTTGCAAAAATAACCTTCTTAAAAATAAAACACAAAAAAAAAAACACGTCGGCAGCGATCACAGCAGTAGTGTTAAGCTCGGAGTGCAACGTAATTTCGCTGAGTCACTTCCATCGTACATAAACAACAACAGATATATATTTACAATCAGAACAAAAAAATAATACAGAATCCATAAGAAAAGGAAATGTCACCACATTCAGAACTACAGACGAGTCATCATGGGAGATATGCAGCGTGAGAATGTAACGTGTAGTGTGTGCGTGTGTGTTTGTGTTACTGACCCACTCTCGCTTTGAGAGTTTCCTCTTTTACTTTTGTCAGAGGCCTTTATGTGAAATGTTCCATCTGCAACCAACCAATCAGACACCTCAGGACCAACCTGAGGACCAACCTCCGTCTTCAGAGACAATATCAGGACAGATTTTCACTATAAACGGTCCCAGAGACAAACAAAATACAAAAAGAATTTGGAGAAAAGGGTATTTTCGTGCCAATTAGAGGAAGTTTGATCCATTTTGATGTAAAATCCAAAGTTTTAGGATATTATAGAGAAGTACTGATTCTGTAACAGTCAACCTCGGCCAACAAAACACACAGACAGGCCTGAAAAGGTCTGATCCGAGCTTCTCTCACGAAACAGAGAGCATCAAATCTGAAACATGGGGGGTCAGATATCAACGTTTAAAATCCAATAGCTCTTTGTGATCCGTTTCATGTTTTGCTCTTTTTACCGAAAACCCGAACGGAATGAAAAAACGTGTCTCTCCTGTCAATTCAGGTTATGAAAATATAAAAATTTAAAATGAAAGAAATCAGAAATGGGTTTTTTAAATAAAAAAAGTTAACTTGTTAGGTGAGTTTTGGATCAAAGAAGAAAGCCGCTGTAGATTTTGTTCCCCTCAAACAGGACGGGAATACAAAGTGGCGTGTGTGTCACTTTTTTTTCCTTTTACTGAAATAGGCGACGCATCAACACGGAGGAAATCTGTTCACTGGTTTGTCTTTGAAGACGGAGGCTGGGACGTCTCCTCTGAAACTGGTTTCGGGAGCTGTTGCAACTCTAAAACAGCGTCCTCTTTTTGATGTGTGCCATATGTGTTCACGTGGCTGTGTGTGTGTGTGTGTGTGCATGTGTGAGCGTGTTGAATCTTCCTATCACACCTCCGTTTAAGGCTTTCAAGCTGCTTTGGATCAAAGTCAGTCCCAGGGGATAATTCGGCATAAACACTGAGTTCAGACACATCAGACGCTACCTTCACATGCGGCTGAATTCAATTTTTCAGACACATTTCAACACCTACTTGATCTTTTGATTCACAATAGGAGGCTGACGTCCCTTCAATTACTCCAGGCGTCTGCTGCTGGCGTGGATGGACTTTTTTTTTTTTTTTCCTCCCCCAGCTTCATCTGACTTTGCCACGTTTCAGAAAATGCTTTTTTTCTTTTGTTTAAAAAATTGCTAAATGCTGGAATATTAAACCAAATGTCAAATCAGGACTGAAATATCGACAGTCGCCCCATCCAACAAAAAAAAAACAAGTATTCACGTCTAAGACTTGAACTTGAAGCCCTGGTCTTAGAGGTCGGGGGGGGGGGGGGGCAACACATGTGCCACAGACTAAAGCCAAAAGGAATCAACAGCGCCGGGGAAAAGGGAGGAAAAGTGTTAAAAATGCTAAAATGAACCCCACACTGGCCACGAGATTAGAATAGAGGGACAGTACATCAGGTTATACGCGTCATCATAATTAGCGGTGGATCCACGGCGGCCGCAGCCGTCGCCATCCAGCTTCAGAAACACATCGGACTAAAAGGGAGGGAACAGGAGGACAAGATCATTTTCTTTCCCGGAGTTGGATTTAAATAAATATTCTGTTTTTTGCAGATTTTCTTTTTTTTTTTTTTTTTTTTAAAGCCATCTTTTTTCCTCCTGCCTGGCGGGTTGAGACGAGGGGGGGGGCCACAGAGTCGGAGAGGGGGTGGGTGGGGGGCTCTATGTGTAGTTCTGGAGGGGCTGACTGACCCTCATGCAGGCCCAGTAAAAGGCCCGGGCTAAGGTGATGAGAACCAGGAGCAGCAGCACGGCCCACGAGGCGTAGATCCCCTGGAAGGTCTGAGCCTTCACCCACGTCCCAGCCTGAGGAGGAGACAGGAAGAGATATTCAGAGACACTTTAAGACTTTAAAAGGAATTGAAATCACATTATGAAGCTAAAACCAGCGCTACTCCGACCAGAAAGAAATGCTTATGTCTGAAAATGTCTTTAAATGTGATATCAGAGCCCTTTATCATGATTTCAGCTGCACCATATAACAGCAAATATGAACAATGTGAAAAAGGCTCCTTCGTGTTTACATTTTTCATTATATTTGTGTTTTATTTTGTATTTATAGTCATTAATGATAAAGTTTAAGGTTAAACTATAAAATATATGGCCTTCATTACATATATCTGTTTGTTTGTATGTTTTTTTAACTTCCTAATATCGATATAAGCAATAAAGGAGACGCAGCCATTCAAACATTCCAGAAGCTGAAACATTTGAACAATTTGATATAAAACAATTATTAAATGTGCTATCAGAGCCGTTCATCATGATTTCAGCTGCACCATATAACAGCAAATATGAACAATGTGAAAAAGGCTCCTTCGTGTTTACATTTTTCATTATATTTGTGTTCTTTGTATTTATAGTCATTAATGATCAAGTTTAAGGTTAAACTATAAAATATCAAGTCTTCATTACATATATCTGTCACAATATTGTTACAAGATGTTTTTTCTAAAATCCTAATATCGATATGAGTAAAGATAAATGTAAAACAAGGAAATGCAGCCATTCAAACATACGAGAAGCTGAAACATTGCTTAAGCTTCAAATTTGAATATAAAACGATTATTAATTGATCTGCAAAATATTTCTATACAACTCTTAATCCAACACACAGTCACTCCACAGGAAAGCAGTTAGTTTCCCACACGGATCCACAGAGTGGGATGAATCCACCTGCAGACGCCTTGATGGGACGACAGCGAATCCAACGTTTCTAAAACACATTTCTCATGCGAGAGCTCATCGTCAACACTTAGCAGCGAGCGGCTCAGAGAGGAAACGTCTCTCCCATCAAGTATTAAGTGTGCAGCTGCTCAGAGCAAAATTATTTAATGAAGATGGCGAGAATGACTTTGAGAAAACCCACGGGGATTTCGTGACAATATGGAAATAGGAGTTGGAACGGTTTGAAAGTCACAGCACTGGAGCAAAGCTAATACGGATATAAAACATCAGAAGAGTTAATGAACCGTGTTGGATTGAACATATTGTTGCTCTGCTCATATACTTAATATACATATTGTCCTGTGTTGACAAACACCAGATTATGGTAATATATATAGAATGAAACAGCAGGCAGAGGTAGAGGCAGAGAAGGTTCTGTTGGATGGATGCTTTAAGGTAAAAGACAGAAAATACTTAACAATTGAGTAATATATATACACGTACAAATACATATATGTTTTACACCATATGTATGTGTATAATTGTATACACTAAGGTGTCAACCTACAGTGTTGCCCTTTGGTTTGTGAGTTTCTGTTTGGAAGCCTCAGCACCATCTTGTTTTTTTGAAAACAGAATTAACCATATTTGTGAGACAACAGGTTTCTGGCACTTGAGCATTGGCTTCTCACCAACCCTGGTTCAGCTATCCTTATAGGGACTTTGCATTAACTTCAATTCATACATTCTAACCTTATCTCTAATCATAACCCAATTCTACCCATAACCCTGAAAACAAAGCCTTAACTCTCTAACAACCCTTTGAGTTTGGGACGTCACTCCATAAAGTCCAACACTCAATCTGGTCCTCATATAGATAAAAGACACACAAAACCAAAAGCTGTTGACGTGACACTGAATGAAAGAGCAGAGTGACTTTGTTCTGTGTTGATATTAATTTTGTCACTGTGACCTTGGATCAACAGTTTCTATTCAGTCTCATTTTACCTCCGTGCTTCTGCTTCCTCGAAAAGGTTGAGACATTCAAATTCTTTGGTTATTCAGTTTTGGGTTTGACATTCATCCATTTACTCTCTCTTAGATTTCTGATTCACTCTTTTCACCCCCCGGCTCAGGTCAACTGGACTTAACAAAATTCATTTATGTTTTTCTATTTTTGAACAAAGATGGAGCAGCTTTTTGTTTGATGAGCTCAGAAATTCCGTATTTTCAGTTCTACAGAGAGAGAGAAACTGGACGCTCACCAACAGTTCAATTCTGTTGATTTTATGAATTCTGCATATTTAGTTCAACCCTTCCTGTTGGATCCACCTTCATTTAAAACCACTGCTTTCGTATTCCTGATTAAATTCATCGTGGGGATGAAGTTTCACCTGTGGAAACATGTAAATCTCTGAGGATTAAACTGTCAAACGCCGGCTCTTGAACCTTCTTATAATTGAATCCTTTTCCTGCCAGGTGGAGATATATTTTTTTTAACCACCATTATGCAACGTTGTCGACAGCAGCAGATTTATTGTCTGCACAGTAAAGGTCACTGTTGTCTCTGCTGGCAGACACGTATCCTGTCATCACTGATTTACGTTGTTTGCTGCTCATCTTGCGCCCTCTGCTGGTCAAAATCTACTGTTAGACTCTTGCACTCCTCCTTTGCTCCTTCTGGTATCTAAAAACAGATCTACTGTAATTTAGATAAGAGCAACAACTATAACAGAAGATATAAAATGTTCTGACAGGTTGTGTGCACATGAAAGTGGAGAGTACGAGAAGATATATGGCAAAATTGTAGAAGAAGTAAAAAGGGGGAGGACAGATTCAGAGTAATTGATGGATAACAGTTGTATTTGCTTCTGTCAGCTCTGCAGAGTTATTGATAATCTCTTTTAAAGGCTGAACACGTCTTAATCTCTCAGATGTCAGTGTGTTGTCTCACCATCAGCCCGGCGGTGGAAACGCTAAAAAGCAAGCAGAGTAGAAAACACCACAAGCTCCGCCTCCGGGGGTACCTCTGACCAATGGAGGAGCTGCAGGACCGAGAGAGAGGAGAGAACTTTATTAGGAGATGAAATTCAAATGAAACTCAAAAGACAGGACCCGATGTTTTTCTGAACTATAAACATTTATCTTAACATCTTCAGCAGCCAAGTGTCAGGACACTGAGCCAGCATCATAACACAAGGACCCTGAAACTATTATTTACATCTTTGATTATCTAACTGGGACGTCTGAATAGTGGTTAACAATTAAGTTGGACCCTATTTTTTTAAAGCACAAAAGTTTCTCCAGGACCAGCAGGTTTGTATATGATGTGAATCTATATTTACTGCAGCCTGAAGGAAAGAGCAGGACTGAAAAAAGACAAACGACGGATGATGGCGATACACCTGCAGAAATTCAAATCCAAGCAGCACCTGTCCGGGCTCAATCCATCTTGCAGCTATTTTGGATGTGACGAAGTGAAATCTCCTGACTAAAGCTGTTTGTAAAATCTGCTTACGGTCACCTTGTTGCAGTGAAACAACTCACACACGGGCACATTTCACTTTTCAGCCATTTCGCTCGTGATGTTAAGAAGCTTACGGAGCCGGTGGAATGTGATTAGTAGTAGTTAGTTCAAAGACAATTCCTGAGGCGCAACATATACATGGAGCTGAATCCTACAGATCAGAAACCCCATGATGTTATAGGCTGGTTTTTCTCCTTTTGACATGAACTCTGGAAAATTGGCTCTTGATATTTTGTGGCGTTTGCCTTTTATATATAAAGAACGAAGCAGTTCAGGTCAGATCAGAACAACATGTATGACACGTCTTTTTCATCATGACATGTTTGTAATCTTTGCGACAGAAACACACACAAGGATGCCACAGATTTGATTCCCCAAAAAACGGTGTTTCCTCTCCTTGAGAACGCCCCTGAGGACACTACCTGCTCTCTCTTAGGTTTTCCTATTTAAAAAAGCTTAAGACAAAAAGTAAAAGACAAAAATACAATTTATTTAAGTACAGTGAGCATGCGTTGGTGAAAGGGATTAATTGCTTATGGCCACTTACACTTTCCTGCAGTGTGGGCATCTGGCCAGCGTCCGGTCTGTGAACTCTGTCCACTGAGAATCACAAAGGGAAAAGATGAGTGATTCATGATTATAACAAAACCTTAACTCTCAGTATCACATTAAATGTAAATGTCAATATCAGTGTTTCTGCTGCGACATACGTCTAACGAAAGAAAAGCAAAAACCCTCACGTTTGAGAAGCTCGAACCAAAAAATACTAGATAAGAGACTTAAATAATCAATCAATCAAATTAATAAGAACATGTCTCAACTATAAGCCAGTTCAAGTCAAATCTGCACTGATGTGTCTGATCCTTTGAATGCACGTACGCATGATGCGCAGCCAATACAAATCTTATTTACCTTATTCAAATTCGCCTGCAGCTGCACTTGGATTGATGACACACTTTCAGAAATTTAATACAACTATCCCAGTCCTTGCCAACAGGTGCTGCTTACCATACAAAAAAAAAACATGATAAAGAAAAATGTCTTTCTCTCAGGGTGTAGACATTCAGTTCCCTCCCTGACGCTCAGGTGTGTTTATGAGAACAGAATCCACCGTGCGTGCTGTACATTCTTCTTATTCCGACGGAGAACGTAATCACTAAATCTGTGACAAAGGGTTCAGTGCGACGCCACCCGGGGAGCAGATTTGTATTTTCACTCAGCCACCGTATCTCCACGCAGGAGGGGAAGGTCCAGCTGAATGCTAAACACCCGATTCCATCTCTCTCACATCTGTTTACAGCCCGTCTCTTCCCTTTCTCTGGCCTTGCCGCCCTCCCTCCTTCCTCTCAGCAAAGATCCAAACATTTATCTGTCCCACACATTGTTAAAGAGGAGTAAGTTTAGACTTTAACTTTCCTTTTAGCACAAAACGGCCAGAGTATATCAGCTGACAGTTTATAGGATTATTGATCTCGACCGATAACTCAACATTTATTTACTTGGCCGGGTGCAACGGGGGTTCGGCTTTTCAGTTCAGTTCAGTGCAGCGAAACGTTTAACAACACAACCTCCTGAAACTGTCACAGCGTATTTCAGCTGCTGATAAAAGCCAAAATGCCAAAGCAACTTTTTATTATTCAGCTACTTTGCACAACGATTCATCACCTCTTCAAAAACACTTCTTACTTGATTTGGGCTTCCCTTAGTGAAAGTGATTTTGTTGATTGTGTCTTTTATAGGTTGTTGTCATTGAGACAGAGGAGGTGGAGACTTGTGCCAGAGACTTTAACTGAGGCTGCACTGATGTGCCGGATTTCCTACTGATTGCCAAAGAGGTTGATAATGGTAATCAATTGCTGTCGGTTTAAATAGAAGCAATAATACAAAAGCTGAAGTTAGTCATTAGAGTCAATTGCTATTTTTTTAAACCAACACTCATTTGCTCTTCTGTATATTAACGATATATCTTAGGTCTTATCTCATCTCATACCTCATATCTTAGGGTTTTTTAAAAGATACCATCTGTAGCTCCAGAGAGAAAAGGACTCACTTTCCCTCTTGCTAAAGTCTCAAGTCTTTACACGGCTCTAAAGTGTGGAAAGCTGTGGAAAGCAAAAGGCTCAAAATGAAGAAAAGCTCAGACGTGGACATTTGAGCTCAAAGGATTTTGGACCATGTGCTGAACTCTGAGGTCAAGAAGGATTTGCTTTGTGATCCAGATTTGAGATTTTCACCTTCAGGGGATATTTGTTTTTGTTTAGTCTTACAATATTTTGAAACAATTCTAAGCTTTAAATTAAAGGACCTGTACGTCTTTCATTTGTGCAATTTATGCATCAATCTTCTAGCTAATCTGCAAATTTCCCCAAAAATCAAACAATTCCATTAACTCTATTTTAATTATGACTGTTTTGAATCCAAATCTAAGTCTAAAAATATTAAAAACAAAGAAGCAGTCGAGTGTTACCAGGAAGGTGTTGCTGCAGTGTCCACAGGAGACGCGGGCCCCGGCTGGCTGGGGATCAGGACTGGCAGGACCAGGATGAACCGGACCCAGATTTATTATCCTCTTACTGTGAAGAGACAGACACACATAAAGTCGGCGTCCACACCAGCGATGACTCAAGATATTATTCAGTGTTTGACGTGAGCAGCTTCACTCTGCTGATGTGGAAAAGGCAGCAGCAACAGATCATGCTCATCCTCGTCATTACCACTAACGCTGCTTTACTACAACAAACCACAACAGACAAGAGACAACCGCTCAGAATCAGAGATCAGGACACAGCACGTCGATGTGTCTGGTTTAGTCTGACTGACCCGGACTGAATGCAAAACATCGAGACTGAAGATAAATTCTACAGAGCAGTTCAAATCGGGGAAAAGGGGCCTTTAGGGATTATTTACAGCTTTTAAGGACGTCTTTAATAAAATGGACAACCTGTGGTCGGATGAAATAACAGCCAGAGTGGGGACACAAGCGTCAGAGTCCAGATTAATCTCACTTCTTAACTATGAAAGCACAAGTTTGTTTGTCAGACACAGTGATTTAAAAGAAAGATTAAACAGAAATAAGTGATAAGAACAAGATTCCTCACTTTGATTGAAAGGTATTAAATGTAGAATAACGTCAAAGAAATTACTGGTTTAAGAGTATAAGTAATATTTTTGTTGAAGATGGCACATTTCTTGCCACTGATTAACATGCAGACCCCAATTAGCCTCGAGTCCAACCCCGTGATCAGCACTGACACTGACAGATAAATTATAGATTTCAGATATTTACAATATACAGTTTAAAATGACACACATTTAAATAGCAGCAGAAGATTAAGGAAAGAAAAAACAAAAAGAGAGAGAGATGGCTAAAAATGTTGCTCTTGCTCATTTTATGCCTCGAGCATAAACAAGGAATCTTATCTTTCTGAGCAATTACACCCGGCTGCGGCAGCGTGACGTTCAGATGAGCTGCCAGAGCCGAGCACTTCTCTGTGACATCAGCCGTGTGTTTGTGATGATAAAAACCACAACACATCTCTTTGACCTGGAAGAATTGTTGTGCTGCTTTTCACTCAGCAAGTTTCCCGACAGAGGACAAAGGAAATCTCTCTTTTCTGTGTCAAACTGGATGTGAACTTGTCAGCAGCCCTGTGATGTTTTCTTTATGCCCCGGAAAATAAAAACAAGATGCTACACAAGTGATCTATAGCACGACTTTGTAACTTTCCCTGGTTTGCTGTGATCTGTGGCTTCTGTGCTCATTCTGCCCTCTGATATGATAATGTGAATGGATTTGCTATTGTGCATATGGCTGGTAGCTACACAACAGGAATTTAGAGTATAATTAAAGCAGAAAGATACTGAATGAATTGGTTATGTTTTTGTTTGTTTGTCAGCAGGATAACACAAAATCTACACGACCGATTTCCATGGAATGTTGTGGAGGGTTAGGCGTGACCCAAGGAAGAATCTGTTAAATTTCGGAGCACGTCGGAATCAAATACAGGATATTTTTCTTCGTCATTGTGGTGTTTTTCCACATTTTCGCTGATTTCTCTGTGAATAATTCATGGATCCTAATGAAAATCAGTCAAGTTCTGGGGACTGATATCTGAGTGTATGCAATTTGGAGAATTAAATAAAAATCCAGATCTAGTGAATGAAACCCCTTTAGAGCAGATACAAAGCTCAGTCAGCAGAATAGGTGTTTGTGGAGGAGGAAGAAGAAGAAGAAGAAGGAGGCAGATTTTCCCTTTCATGTGTCTATCTGCTACAGAAGTTGACAAATTACAGTTTTTGTGAACATTGGATATTCTGTCAGCTCAGGTTTACGGTGGTTTTCAGTGCTGAGGTTTTACACTGGGTTTTTTTGTGGGGCCTTAGGTCTTAATGGGTTAAATAAGGTTTCATAAGGAAACTCTTGGGCCTAGACAGAGGTATGACCTCTACTGAGTGCCCTTTTATTTTGTTGTTGTTTCTAAGTGTAGCAAAGACTGTCAATTAAATAAATCTTAACCTAATTTCCATTTGTGAATAAAATATGGAAGTGAAACCCACACTACACATACAGTGTGTGACCCACATAGCTACACCTTTCATAATATGAAGGACATGCAGGAGTGAAACCCATGATGCAGCTCTTCTAATGAGGCTGTTGTTTCCTCGTCCCGCTCGCTGAGCACTGCATGTAAGCTGTGCAGGGAGCAGAGTCTTAATTGAGGTACTGTTACTCCCACTGCACCTTGTTTCCTCTGCTTCACTTCTCTCTCTCCCACAGACACACTGATACACAGTATGTACACACACACACACCCCCACACACACACATAGGTTGAGCATGAATTTCCCACCAGTATGGTCGGGGACAGGCGATCCTCTGGGAAGTGACTTTGCAGATGAGCAGACAGTTGCAAGGGCAGCGAACGTACTTCTTCCCTGCTGGGGCGTTCTTAATGGGCTGCAGAGGGAGGCAGAGACACACAAGACGGTAGAGGTGAGACGACAAATACACAATAAGGGTAAATAACAACCCAATTATTCTTGATAGACCAGAATTATCCGATACGACATGAGGAAGAATGTATCTTAGAGAAGTAGCTGTATTGTAGTTGTAGGTTAGGAGCCAAGGGATGGGAGAACAGTACAAGTTTCTGCTTGTTACTCCACAAGTGGCCTAGAAGATCTAATTAAACAGCTCCTCCTGAGTCATGGTAGTAGATGAGTTAAAGAAAAGAGGTATAGGGGGATTCAGGAGGTTTCCACAAGTTAGATTGAAGACTTTTCCAGACCACAATGGATGGAGGATATGAAGACACCTTCCTATATTTGAAGATAAGGTGAAGTAGCCGAGTGGAGAATAACCCTCAAAATGAAACATTATCTCTCAAACTACAGACAGAGACAGTTGGTATCCATCGTCTTTCCCACACCCAAGTGTAGTGAGATAAATTCTAACCGCCGTGTTTGTAGACGATCGGTTGTCAGTTCCACAAATTCTGGTTAAACGCCCGTTAGAAAAGTGCTGCAGAGCCACAGGCTTGTTTAGCACATCTTCTAAATTTAATAATCACAATAACAACAGAGTGCGAAACAAAAACAAAAAGCTTCAGAAATGTTTAAGCTACCAACTTGGATTTGATAAGGAGAAACTTGTACATTTGAAATTCGCTGTTGCCGTTTGGAATTCAATTTAAAATTCACTACACGAGGTTTCATAGCGACTCGAAACAGCTGCTACACCTTCTGTTCAATTTGACAATTCTATTCTTTACAAGGTTTGTGGCCGTTTACAACTGTTGGGGCAACTTTCTTTGTATCACCTCATTAGCTCACATAATACTGCAGGCCAGAGTCGTTTGTAGATTCCATTGTTCTCTGATAGAGAGAGGAAACTTGGATCCGTGTTTTAACATTATACAAATCACGTCGCTACTTCCTCTGGGTTTTAGATAAGACTAATGTCTGTCTGGTGATGGGTGCAAACCTTCATGAACCAGATCTGCTCTGTTATGAACGTCACATAAATCTGCTGTGGGGGGGACGTTCAAGGTGGGAGTGAAGAGTGGGAGTGAAAACTAATATTATGAGTTGGGCTGCATTAGATTTTCATCGCATGATTATCTTTTCACAACATCATCTTCATAATATCTATCCTCAAATATCCATTAAATTAAATTTCAACTTTATTTAGTGTAAATCAAAAATCCAATTAGTTCTGCCATCAATTAGTCAAGTAGTTAAACGTGCTTCTGTTCTATATGTTGTCTAAGAAAATCTGGAATAAATTTCGCCTTTAAACTTATAGAAATGTCAATACAATCATATTTTGTGAAGGACGACCAATAAACCAAATCAGAGCAGTGATTAGTGTCTGTGATGGAAAATCAGCTTTTTGTTTTCAGTCATCAAATGAGCCACTTGATGTCCAACATGGTGGAAACCCTCAGAATCCCAATCTCCCTAATTACACTGAAGTTCCTCTCACGTTTAAACAAGATGCACAGTTTATTCAAAGTGTTGGTTAATGAGAACTGTTTTATTGGAGCAACTTTTCAAGAACATTTTTTAACAGGGATTAGAGAGGCCATTAGTGACCTCACTGTGAGCTCTGTGGATTATCCAAAGTGTTGTTGACACTGAATCTGTTGGGTTTTATTAAAAATGTCAGTCTCCATTACTTTGAGTCATTTATAGCGTCATTTGTGACAAGATGGAGGTAGAAGCATTAGAGGATTAACCCAACACACCCTGCTAGACCAAAATGGAAGATACTGGACATGTTTATTTTCCATGTGAGTGTGTTGCATGCAGTATACACAAGTAGGCTGTGTATGTGTTATACATATTCTCACCGTGGCTTCATTGCAGACCCCACACTTCACCACGTGTTGGTGGATCTTGCCCTCCACGGAGATCAGGCTCTGGCACACCCTGCAGTTGATGACAGGGGCGCTGCCGCTCTCCGGGGAGGTGAGCGGAGAGTAAGGTGGAGGATCCTCCCCGAGGAGCACCGAGGGCTGAGTCGGGCTGGGGAACGGGGGAAAGCCTGTAAGGGACAAGAGAGGAGGGAGGAGAAAGAGCGGTGATTAGAACAGCGGCAGGAGAAGTGAGTGAGTGACAAACGAAGGATTGTTGGGGAGGAAGCAGTCACAAAGAGTCGCCTCAACTCCCATGACAAGTAACTTCTTACGATTAACTGGGTAATACGATTTCACCTCGAGTCCGACTGAAAGAGGCTTTGGGAAAGGAAAACACTCCAGGAATGCTGAGCCGTGTTGAGTCTCCACAAACAGGCGTCTGTGTGTGGGTCGGAGTCACAGAGAATCTGAGCCGGTCACACTTCTGTCAGCAAATCTGATGCAACACACAGAGTCTGATCCCTGCACAGGACAGACCAGGCCAGCAGATCTCAGAGCAGATCTCAGAGCAGATCCCAGAGCAAGCTTGAGGGCGCAAAACATCATTAAGAGTCATATCTCAGGCTGTTCCCATTAACGTGTTTAGACTCAGTCCCTCCCTCTGTGAGCTGCCATTGGTCCCAGCTGCCTCCTGCAGCCTCCAGCCTCCATCACGGCTCTCATCCCTGTCAATCACATCAGGTGCTTCCCAGATGCTAGCTGCCTTAGCACTGAGCTAGCTCCTGTGCACAGTGAGAACCAGCCGGCTGCTGCAAAACGTGCACAAAATAAATTAAATGTGTGTAAATAAAATGCAGCTAAAGGATGGTTTATCTGAGCTGCTAACCGGAAGCTGTGCCGGTGCTAAGCACAGCTAGCTAGCAGCGGATGCTAGGTTAGCTAGCTAGTTAGCTCAGGGGCTGATTCCCTTTCAGCAGCATTATGATATAAAAACAGTTTATTAAATACAGCGGGAGTTGTTCATAAAAACAACCGGACAGCTGGCATCACATCCTGCACGTAAAGGGACACAAGCAGGCGGTTCTTTGTGGCTGTCACAGCTGAGCTAGCCGGGTACCCAGAATGCCCAGTCAGTGCTAGGCGAGGCTAGGCTAGGTTAGCTTCGGCTAGGCTAGGCTAGCTCCGGCTGGGAGTCGGGCGGAGCGCCGGGCACCGGGGCTACTCACTCAGGGGTTTGATGGGCACACCGTAGGGCGCCGCGCCGGGGGACACTCCTCCGTTCCCGCTGCCGAGAGCTCCATCTCCCAGGTCGGATAGTAACGGGGACCGCTCGCCGTCCGCCATACCGAGAGCCAGGCGCCTGGAGGGGGGGAGCGAGCGAGTGGGAGCGCGGACGAGGACCGACACCGTGTTTGTATTGTTGTGTCGGAAACGCAGGAGTCACGTGATCACACCACCGCCGAGGCTGCTGCGGTAACGGAGCTCCGAGGGGGGGGGGGGGGCGGTTCCTCTCACTGGTCTGCACCCCCCGGTTCATCCACAGACTCTGTTTAATCTGATGTGTTTTGATGATTTTCACTAAGTCAACAACTGTAGAGTCTTGTTTTACTTCGTGGAAAAGTTTGGTCATTTACATAAACATATTTTGGAGAGTTGGAATTGACAAATTCACATTAACTTTAACAAAGGTGAACAAAATGATAATTATGGGATCACACATGTTTAAGATCTACCCACAGAGTTAATATAATAACCAGATCAGATAAAGATCTGTCATCTGTAAAGATATATATTTAGATGTATATATTTTATTTTCTATTATAAATTTTTGATATTCTATTTCATTTTTTTGGGCTGAAATGACTGAGCATTGCTTAAAGAGAGTGTGTGACCCAAGCATTTCATTGACAGTGACTACTTCATGTTATCTCTGTTCATTTGAAAATAAAAATCTTGAATCTTGAATCTTGAATCTTGATAAAGAGGGAATAGTGAAATAGGTAATGCAGTTGTAAAATGATACAACACAAACACAAGGAACTAAGATAGTCATGGAATGATAAATGTTTAAGATCCACCCACAGAGTTAAGATATAGATAAGATCAGATAGTACTTTATTAGTCCAACTATATGGACATTTACCATGTTACAGTAGCAAAGTAAACCAGTAATAAATGTGTAAAAAATACAATACAGACACTACAAGACATATAAATATCTTCACCATAAACAAAATTCATACAGTGAAACAGTATTGTATCTGATATGATATTGAGTAGAAAATGATTATTAAACTGTTGATTTAGTAGATTTATTTGAAATACAGAGTGAGCTATGGTGCACTAAAACCACAATTCAGTTTCATCCTGGAATTTAAACACATTTCAAGAAAATGTCATTTCACTATTTATTTAAAAACTGGAGTTGCAAGTTACTTTGCGGATTAGAAGTTTTCATGCATCCATTATATCAGCTGACACAGCCAGCGTATTGCAGGGGAGACAAACACACATAGAGACAAACAACCATTTACTCTGAGTTTAGAGTCTCCACTTAACAATAATACGTCAACTTAACTGTGGGAGGAAGCCTGAAAAAACTCACTCAGAGACAAGGAGAGCATTTTTTATATTTATTGGAAAACCATCATATACATATTTCTTACAATCAGTGGTGATACACGTAATAACAGCCTGAACTCAACATTTACATGTTAGACGTTCAGGAAACATACAGGATTGACACTGATCATTTCTCTTTTTTTTCTCAACACAGACAGTTTATGTCTCCATCACTTCTTTTCTGTTTCCTGTTAATACCCATGGAGACGTTCTCATTCTGTCCTATTGCATGTTGATAAAATCCACTGGCCGTTTCACCATCAGCGTCACCTGCAGCTCCTCTCGCTCGCTGAAGAACTGAGCTTTGCCCTCAAGTCTGTGGACGGCATTTGGGAGATGGAGACCCAGTTTGCTGGAGAGAGGATGGAAAAAGACAAGCAGGTTAAGAGGAGGAGAGAGTGCGCCTGTAGAATCTGAGAGAGAAAAGATGTTCAGAGCTGAGCAGAGCAGCAATCAAAGCTCTGATCGGAATATGTGAAGCTCTGATTAAAAAGGAAATGTCTGGAAATTGGAGCGTTTGGTCTGAACTGCAGCCGCCTCGTCTCTGGGGGATGAGAAATTAAAGAGAACATTTTCAAAGCGTCTCTTACTGCTTTGGCGTCCGCAGATCAAAGAAGTTCTCTTGGACGTCCAGGACCACATCTGTTGCTTTAGTGTCTGGCAGTTTGATTTTCACCTGGGAGGAGGAAAAAGTCAGACTCTTTAATATTTCACACAGCGCAGACTAATACTAAAGGAGTACCACATATTACTGGGGTTAAATATCCAAGCAATGCAATTTGAAAGGTCTGATAAAGAGTATGACAAACCAGTTAAGGATGAAAACTATAGAGAAACCTTTTTTAGTCTTTATTCAATCTGATTTTTAAACAATTATTCTTTCTGTATTTCATGCTATTAAAGTTCTTTTTATGTCTCCTTAACATTTTTATACTGTATATTACTTATATTTCCCATAGTGGGAAATAGGTAAGTATAAGTTTTTAATGAATCCACTGAATCCTGCCCATATTCATGGTGTCGTTGCTGCTTCTCAATCATGTTTTTGTTAATTTCATCGTCAAACTATTACATTTTGTAGTATATGCAAAAATCTCAAGAGGGTCTTTTAAGTTTGAAGTACCAGTATGGCTTCACAGCACATGGACGATGGATCCTTTCCACTCAAACCCAGGAAGACATCCTCTGTCCCCACGCTCTGCTTCAGGATTATTTCATACCTGGACACCAAGGGTACAAGAAAACAAAACCTTCAGTATCCACCTCATTAGAATCACTCCAGATCAGACAGAATCCAAAGAAAAAGCTCAAACAAGCACACAGAGGAAAGTGTTGTGTTGGTCTCACTCAGGCTGCGGCCGCAGGTCGGTCAGGTCATCGAAGTGGGAGCCGTCTGGGACCTCCTCCTCGCTCCAGATATCTTTACTGTTCCTCTTCACACAGGCAGTGATCACTAAATAAACACCAGCACACGTATGAACAAACAGTTTGTAACTTGACTGTGTTACTACAATAAGAGCTGGTTTTGGGGACTATTACCTTCTTTATGTTTTGTGGGTGGGGGACCGATGCTTCCAGGACCCAGCTTTGCGAGGGCTGGCACATTCTGTGGAGATGAACAGATGTTTTTGTCAATTAACAACTTTGTGCGAGTTCAAATCAATAAAAATGGAATCCAGTCATTCTGGTATAAAATAGTTATATATAGTGAATTAACAGGTATTAGTTATTCATCTATTTGAGACGTACACATAACAAATATTAACAAAATATCCAGTGGTGTGATATAGATTTACTCAAGTACATTACTTAAAAGTACTTTAAGACACCATTATTTTACTTGAGTAATTCAATTTCTACTGGGAGCTTTCATTTATTTGACTTTTTTAAGTTTTTACTTTGCAGATTACGCTTACACGTTACATATGGTCAATTTATGAGGCATCGTTGTAAAATAACTAAAAGTGTAATAACTAAATATGAGTTTTGATTCAACCAGCTGTGATGATAAAATGCTGCTTGTGTTCACCAGTGATAATAATCCAATAATAATAAAGTATCTAAAAGAGGCTGCATTTCACTGATAATACTTTCACGTACTTTTAGAATGAAGAAATGTTCTTAAAACACAATATTTAGACAAAGTGGAAATGATTCTTCCACCACTGAACTCACTCTGCCCTCCTCTTCCTCTTCATCTTCCTCCTGCCCAGTGGATAACAGAGCAGACAGAGCCTGTAAACTCTGAGCGTGGGAAAAAACACCCTCCATTAATAAAACTTCCTTAATCCGAGAAAAAAAATCCACTAACGCTGATTAATCCCGGATAAGGAACCAGACGTAGAAACGCGTCAGAACTGAAAAAACTCTGCACGCTGCTGTTGACGCTCTCCGTTTCCTTGGAGACGAGCAGGAGCTGGGGTTGTCAAGGGAACCAGTGACGTCACAGAGGAGAAGAAATGCCTTCCAAAAAATGTGCACGTGTTGAAATAAAAACAACACAAACATTAGAAATAATGCATTGCGTATTAAAAATAAATTCATGAATTAATATATAATAACACGGAATAGAAATAAAGAAATATAAATAACAGAGTGCTCATATTCAAACACTTCCCCATGAATACTTAGGGACTAAATATCTTTGAGCTAAATAACCGTGATATCCTTATATTTATGCCTTAATTAAAATTAAAATTGTGTGAAGTTTCGTGTAGACTACATTGTGAAAGTTTAATGTAAATCGAATTAAAGTAAAAAGAAGCTTACCTCCTTTAGGCAGTAGGTGGTGCTATCACTGTGACTACACACACTAATAGATCTGTTCAGGACAAACACAAGTGTCTTTCTCTTCAGATCGTATTAATCTTTATCATAAGACATCATAGGAATCGATGACCACTGACACTGTGACATCAAAGCAAATTGAAAAATAATTCTTTGCCCAATTAACGTGTCATTTTATATAAATAATGGTTGGAATTAAATATTAAGTCAAAAAACAAGTGTTATTTTCACGTGAACAACTAAACTACATATAATGGACTGTTACTGTTATAATAATGGTGCTTTACTGTGCTCAGGCCCTTATAACAAGCCCAGACACAACGTTAAGGTCAAAGGAGGATAAACATTATAAATATCTTTGTGGGACGTGCAGTCAGCTGAAAGGCGGAGTTAGTAGTGACTCCTGCCGGACACCGTAGTGTCCGCATGGCCCTGGGGATCATGTTGAAGGTGACAGGTAGCGGTGTGGGTAGCGGTGTCATGCCGGGGACTGTCGCTCTGTTACCGGGCACCCTCCATGCTGCAGCCGGGGACGGAGAGCAGGAGCCGGCTAGCTGCTCCGTGTTGAACCGGGACGAGCTGTCTCTGTACGCGGACCCCCCGCAGAGCCCCGGGTACGAGGAGCCCGAGCCGGGTCAGCTGGAGCAGAGCCTGGCCTCCTTCAGGAAGCTGCTGGAGCCGAGCGCCGACTGGTGGCAGGGAACATACAGCACCATCCAGCCCAGGGTTCACAGCGTGTTCCAGGGAGGACAGGACGCCTACTCCTACCTGGATGACCCGCCGAAGGGCTTCTACCCGCGGGCAGGGGTCATCGGGTTGACCGGGGTCCTGGGGCTGCTGCTGGCCCGAGGCTCCCGGGCCAGGAGGCTCCTGTACCCGGCCGGCCTGGTGACCCTGAGCACCTCCCTCTACTACCCGGAGCGGGCGGCCTCCATCGCCAGGGCCGCCGGGGACTCGGTGTACGACCGGGCCGTGCAGGGCTACGCGGCCGTGGAGAGGATGGTGAAGCCGCAGAGCGAAGCTGCAAAGGCCGCTGACTCAGACCCGAAGCCCCGGTGAGAGGAGGCCGACCCCGCCGCGATCAGAAGCCGGAGAGCAGCTCCTGGGACCGGCTCTAAACTGGGACTCTCATGCCCACTCTTTGCACTAAAGCCTCTTATGGATCTCAGGCCTGTTTGCCATCAAATGAGAAACTTCTGCCACTGATTTGAATGTATATTTATGTAAAGAATAAATAGTCTTATAATAACATGTTGTTGGTCTTAATTCTGTCAAAGGTCACATGTCAATCAAGATTAATGAATCAACTATATCTGCAGCAGTTTCTTACATTACTTGACTTTAAAAAACAATTTGTTAACATTTCTTTCTTAACTTACATTTAGCGGTTCCAGATTCTTAACAGTGAAAACTTGCAATTATTAAAAACAGAATATCTTTGGACACAACTAGACAAAAGAAACGGGTCAATTTGTTAATACTTTTTGCTTATTATGATGTTTTACAGTCCAAATAATCTATGAATAGAGCAAAGTACAGTCTGAAGAACTACAAGGAGTTAACAGTGGTAAATATCGTCTGTCTCACATATGACTCAGTAACATAAATTCAACGAGCCAGATCAAATTAGCCATATATCCCTTCCTGTAAAGTTCATCAGCCATTTATGAAAACCAAAATGTTGGTTGTAATAACATTATTATTAAAACAATATCTGGGAACCAAAGGGAATTAGAACGTTATGACTGTTTAACATCTTTATTCTTCATCTCAAGTCAAAAAAAAAAAAAAAAAAGTGTACAAAAAATTAAATAGAGCGATCCCCTCAGAGCAGCACCAGCTTCTCGTTCAGGGCAATCTGTGCTTGGGTCAGATTCGACAGGTAGGTCACCATCAACAGGTCCTACAAAGACAAAACAGAGCATTGGCATTTTGTTATTATGGGGATAAATATGGGTAAAATAGTAAAATATCCCAACAGCATTGCAGGGAGACAAAAGTTAAAGATTACATTGTGAATACAAGTGTCCTAACAACAGCTTTAACAACCACTGCTCCTGCTATTCAAACACAAGTGCCGGGTAAAGAGGGTTGAGAAACACAGCACCAGTTGAGCACTAACGCCCAAAATGCTTCCTGATTAAATACTTCCTGTAATCAGAGGGAGTGTCACTGTACAAAGTGCAGCGATTAAAGAAAAACTGAAGCCTGACAGGCACCAAATCCAAATGAGGAAAAATAACCAGCAGCAACAGCAGATTTCTGGCTGATGAACTTACGTTGATGTTGGAGTTGAGCATGTTCTCAAAGTCCTCCGCTGGGATGGTGGGAACCTTGTTGACCAGGTCCATCAGGAACCGGCCCACGCTGTTATCTGCCGCCACCTTGCCAGACTGAGACAGATCGAACAGCATTTAAAGCAGCAGTTAGAGTTAAACGTGATTACTTCAAACAGATCTCCACAGAGACGTTGTATTACTAAATAATTAAACAGCTGGAGTTCGACCAGGAAAACCAAGAGCAGCAGGTAACGTCTCAACGTCAGGATTGTGTTATATACACGGGAGGGTTTGTGTGCTTCCTCAGGGACACTACAGGTACTTTAATGCTCACCATCACATCATCGATGTACGCGAGCATGGTGGTTAGCATGTCCTGCACCCGTGAGGCGGATCCAGCGACCTGGGACAGATCGGAGGTCAGGCCCTTGGTGCGACTGGGAGTCAAACGAGTCCTCTGGAGAAGGTCCACTGCAACAGAGAAGGACTGTTAATACTACTGAACTACTCAGGATCGCTTATAACATGAAACCACAAGGAGCCATTTCAAGATCACAGATATTTCATCAGGAAGGATTTTGTTTTCAAACTGAGATCCCAATTTATTCCATGTATTCTTACCGCCTATCCTCTCGGTGTCAAACTGGACGTACTTGACAGAGAGTGGGGTGAACATCACACCAACGGTCTTTCCTGGCACACCCATCTGCGCGCTGTACGAGGGAGAACCATGCAGTCAGATTCACCATCAGAGGTAAAAGCAGTGGAGCAAACAAAGAGCCATGGACAGGAAGTTCAACCAACCTGACATAAGCGCGGACGTTCATCTTGCCGCTCTGCAGCGCCGTGTCCACGGTCATGTGGATGGGGTTGGTGGCCTCACGGCTGTAGTACTCATGGATGAGCACTGAGTGTTCTGTGATGTCAAAGCCTGTGGCGTACCTGTGAGGAAAGATGTCTGTGTTAGAAAAGCTTTTTCATCTAAATACAGTGTTTTTAATTCTTAATCTGGTTTAGTGACGCACCAGCCGATGATGACCTCAGTGGGAGAAACCCTCTTGTGGAGCTCGTACATGTTCTTGGCGAACTCCATGTCCACGGCCACCTGTTGACAAAGAGGATTCATTTTATCCACGGGTCATTTATCGACAAAGATCTGAACATTTAACGAGTTCAGCCACATTCAGTTTCCTCACAACTTGTCTGAACAAACAATATTTTGTTTTCGCCTTTACTTTTATATATTGTAGCTACCACTTCCTTTAAAAAGTACCAGGAGAAGAGAACTGGGGTAATTATACAAAATGTCAACAAATCATGATCATCCATGACACTTTGATTTGTCTGTAGTAAAAACCCACTGTCTTACAACTCATACATATTAGAGTAGATTAAACTTTATTGTCATTGCACAGTACAAGTACTAATACCACGAAACGCAGTTTGACATCTAACCAGAAGTGCAAAACTACAGTACAGTCATTCTAGATGTTTATATATTATTTTCCTAAATACACAGGAGAACTGAATTGTTCTCCAAGCTGCTGGAACATTTCAAACAAATTAACTTGATAATGAACCTCCTGCTGCATTAACATTTACTGTTCAAACCATGTGCAGATTACCATCAGAGGCAGCCAGTTTAAATACATATTATATATTATATTAATGTGAAGCTCATACTAATTAAGTTGTCACATCTGTTATCTACCTCTAGTATCCACAACTCTTTTATGGATTGACTTTCCACTGGGATTCACTACGAGTTTAACATGGTAAACAGTATAAAACTCACAACATCACACACAATGATTTAACTACACAACGCACCTCATCCTCGGACTCGTTGTGGGGAACAGAGAAGCAGTTGGTCACTTCGATCGTGTGTTTGTCAACAGTTCCTGAGAGAAGAGGAGACACAGGTTAACACGAGTGCTGTTTGTATTTAGTCATCTTAGCTTGGTTAGCATCCTAGCTTGGTTAGCATCCTAGCTAGGCTACACACTAAAATCATGACGAACTACCACTGACGGCGATGATAACAACGTCCGGTCCCGGTTGCTTCGTGTTCTAACAACACATGAGTGATAAAAAACATAATTAATAAACATAACCAGCTTTATTTTAACCATAGAACAGACATCCAGCTGTTAGCGGGCGGAGCTGCTAGCTGTTTGGCTAGCTGCGCGCTGCTAACGGCAAGGCCAGCGTGCGTTAGCATCTGAGCTAACAGATGCTAGCGGCGCATCCCCGGGTCCTGACCCGTGGAAGCGTCACCCTCCCCGGGGTGGAGGGTTTAAACTCTCCGCTTACCCAGCAGGGTCCCGATCACACGGCTGGCTCCCTCATTCCTCCGCTCGTACGAGTCGCAGATAGAAGCGAGGACGACGGGGTGAATTTTCACCACTGGCCCGTAAACCGACATCTTGGAAAAGGAGGAAGGGACACCGGCTTCATACGTCACATATACCTCCCCCTAGTGGCCGGAGGGCGAATAACGGGTTTTTATTTAAAGGTCCAGTGTGAAAGATTTAGGTGAAATTATCTTCTGGCATAAATATAATATAAAGAAATTGTAGGGATGTTTTTAATAATCATCTACATTATATGAATTGTTGTTTCATTAACCATAGAATTGCCTATTTATTTTTATATATACTTTATATGTACTTCTGGAGCAGGTCCACACTGAACCTTTAAATAAATATTTGATCAAGTAACTGAGACCATGTGATAAGCAGAAGTTGCTGTATCAGTGAATAATATAACTATAAATAACTCTTATGACTATAATTAGTATTTTTTATGATTCTTTTTATATGTATTATAATCATAGTATTTAATCTGGACCCCCAGTCTGAATTACAAAAGTTGTCATAATCACCAAAGCAGCCACACATGGTGACGTCCATAATGAAGAATCCAAACACATCAGTGATGATATTTATTATTCAGGCTCTAGATAAAACACAACACAACATATTAAAATATATACAAAGAACAAATATATAAAAATAGTCATGTAGTAAAGTAAAGGAATAACTTATGCCCTCATATGAATTATGATGTACTATACATTAAAATAAAACCACATATCAACAAAAAGAATGATTGAGGTTTATAATTTATATTAGATAGCTTCAGTCACTTTGAGCACAGATTGAATAATTAAAGTCATCACGGTGTAATTGCATCATAGGGCCCATTTCCTCCTGCTTGACCTGTGAGCAGCTGCAGAGGAGGGACAGGAGGGAGAGGGGGGAGAGGGGGGAGAGGGAGAGGAGGGTCTCCTCTATGGTGGAGCTGGGGGGGGTGTGAGAGGAGGCAGGGCCGGTAGGGGCTGTGAGGGGCTGGGCTGATGATGACAGCAGCATCCTCCGCTGCTCGGTGGCTTCTTCACACCTGACCGATGATGATGGAGCTCTCCGCGCCGCCGCCGGCTCTCCTCCCTCCCGCAGCCTCCATCTCTTCAGGTCCAGCTCCCGACACTTGCTCCTCACACGTCGTGATGCTCCAGCTCCATCTCCATCTCCATCTCCAGCGGGTTTTCTCTCACAGCTCCTGAAGCCGAGCGGCCGGATCGAGGTGCTCTTTGTTTTTCCTGGAGAAGAGGAAGGAGAAGAGGAAGGAAGGAGGAGAAAGAGCAGGACTGACGCTGCGTCGCTGCTGGCGAACACAAGACATGGCTGGCATCGAACCCAGCCTGCAAACCCGAGGTTCCTCATGGACCACATTTTGCTTTTCCTCCTGATCCAACATCTGCTTTTAATGCGTCCACAAGTCGCTTCAGTGCGCAGGTAAGATTCGCTTCTTTCCCTCAGCTGCCTTGATATTTAATCCACGGACCTGGAGCTTATTGGCTGCTGTGCTGGCCCCTGATGGAGGCTATTTGTGATCCATCCATCAGTGCGTCATCTTGATTGTCCCCATCAGTGTCCTCTCCCACAACCATCCCGGGCTACAGAGCACCACGACTCCATTTTACTGAGCAAACATTGCACACAGCCTGTCTCTCTGCCCACATGCAGCACATATTCAACCCAGCTCCTCAGACTTGTGTGGGACTTATGTAAGAAACCTCAGCAGGCCTGTAGTGTAAATCCACTACATTCAGTATAGCAGTTAGAGCACTTACACAACACAACACACACACACATGCATGGACCAAACACACACACACACACACACACACACCTACCCCAAGGCCTCTAATGAAACCATGCAAAGCAGTGAACGTGGCTGTAATGTGCATATGGTCCACAGGGGCTGCAGGGTTCGGCTTCCGTTCAAGAGATTAATCACAGATCTATAAATAGTTAGAAAACTAGGAAAGATGACATTTCTGAGTTTCTTTTTTCATGATGTTGTCAGTTTGCTTTTTTAATAGGGGGGACAGGCAAAGACAGGAAGTCAAATCTGCTCAGGTAATGTATATGAGGAGGAATTAAAGGGGCTGAAAATCTCCTTAAGTATGGTTCTGTTTCTTTTTCAAAACACAGGGAAATGTAAGATTCCCGTGACCCTTCGGCTAATAATGGATTTCTGCATGTTTTTAAAAAATCTTTGTCAGACGTCATATTTAGTTTCAAAGAACAGTGACTTTCTTTTTCAAAATCATGTAGTTTCAACCTAAATATGAAGATACAGCAATAAGAGAACCATAGAAAATCATCCAGGACTCAGTTGTTGATTTAGATCCAGAATCTCCCGAAGTGTTTTGTGTTTCTTTTTAAAACGTGTGCGTCAGAGAATTTTGTGTGACGGTAAACCAGTTTCATGAGTGTGTTCTGTTCTGTCCTTGTGTTCTTCTCTATTCCAGGTTTCATTCAAACAAACAAATGCTCCGATCAATAGCCACTGGACTGAGACTGCCGTAGGGGAGGATAAACAAAAACACACCGACACACTTGATACACACTCACACACACACACACACACACACACCATGGCGCTGGAGAACTCTGTCTTCGCCTCCCGCCCGGAATCCCTCTCTCTCCCGGTGGAGGAGAAGGGGGAAGGGGAGGAGGTGGAGGTGGCCACCGAGGCCTCCGCGGAGGTCTTCAACCTGTCGGAGGAGCTGGGCCACGTCGTCACCACGGAGACGCCGCTGTATCCTCCCGTCCTGGCCAGGGTCCACAGGTCGTTCCAGGCCAAGCTAGCCGAGCGGGAGGCCAAAGCCAACGAGCCCAGGAAGAAGACGCAGGGGGCGGAGAAGGAGAGGGGGCGATTCGGGTGGGGTGAGTGACTCCGAGTGGGACCTCCTGTCCTGGGTGATGAACAGGGAAGCTATTAAATGACGATGAAGGTTGCACGTGCATCGTTATTGGTGTGTCTGACTCCTCTAGAGACCGGGAGGTATTGATGGACGCTGCAGTGAGAAGAGACCTTTTCTTTCTCTTCTCCATCAGTCGTGAATCTCCTGAACCTGACTCAGGCTGCGCTGTTTCCCTCTTCAAGGATTTCACCGGCCGTGCACATTTTCTTTATCATTTGTCCACTCCAGTTTCTCTCCTCTTTTTCAAACATCTTTCTAGAGGGGTAAACAAATCAATAAAACTAAAGACAAAGGGAAACGTAGGATTTCTCAGAGTTGTTTTTGCGTCTGTTTCCCCGAAACAACAACGAAATTCCTCTTCTGTGAAACCTCTTTGGCAAACATTAGGTTTTAGTGTCGCTGTCTCAAAGACCAGGAAAATAACGAAGATGCTTTTTGGGGATCATTCAGTTTGAATCATAATAATTTGAAACCTTTCATAGAACCGACACGGACACTTAGGGCTGAACCACCTCCTTTGTCCATGTTAGTGACAAAACACCAGATTGTTTTTTGTTTATTTCTAGGTGCAGCTACAGTAAAAAAACAAAGACTCCTAAAAGAAAGTAAATCGTGGCGAATTCCCTCCGGGTCGAACAATAACTAAAGTCCAAGGTTGTAGATTTTCTCCGTGTGTTTGAGGATGTTGTCCTGTCTCACTTCATCTCCTCTCTTTTCCTCACCTGTCTTTTTTAGTTTCTTCGATCCCTTCTTCTTCTTCTTCTTCCTCTTCTTCTTCTTCTTCTTCTTCTTCTTCTTCTTCTTCTTCTTCTTCTTCTTCTTCTTCTTCTTCTTCTTCTTCTTCTTCTTCTTCTTCTTCTTCTTCTTCTTCTTCTTCTTCCTCTTCTTCTTCTTCTTCTTCCTCTTCTTCTTCTTCTTCTTCCTCTTCTTCTTCTTCTTCCTCCGATCCCCTCTGCGTCTCTCTAAGTTGTCTTTTCCCCTGGCACTTCTCCTGTGTTTATCCTCCCGTCTCTCTGTGTGTCTTCATTCAACTCACATCCTCTCACAGCCGTCGGAGTCGCGGCTTCAAAGAGCAAAACTTTGCAGAAGTGTGGATTGTGCGGCCTTGTGTGTGTGTTTTTGAAGTTTTGCGCGGGTGGGGGGGGTTTCAAAGGCTTCTCTGAAACCTCGGGTAATGAAACTGAGACAGATGAAGATTTGTCTTCGACCTTGTCTCCAGAATAAAAGCACCAAAGCTCAAGCTGCAGGTGTTTCCCACAAGAGCAAGACATCATTCATATGCCTCCTCCTGGCATGTTCCTGTATTTCTAACTCAATCTACCCCCCCACCCACACCCACCTGTCCTCTCACCAGGTCGGACTAAGCGCAAGAGGCAACGCTACGTGGAGAAGAACGGCCGATGCAACGTATCGCACGGGAACATGCGGGAGACTTACCGCTACCTGACGGACATCTTCACCACGCTGGTGGACCTGAACTGGCGCTGCTCGCTCTTCGTCTTCGTCATGGCCTACGCCGTCACATGGCTCTTCTTCGGGGCCATCTGGTACCTCATCGCCTACTGCAGGTGAGAGTCATGTTCACAGGATAGAAGGGTGTTTACTTGGATTTGTTTGGGTCTTGAACCATGTACGACCATGTTGATTCTTACCTCTGCTAATGAAGTTGTGTTTTCATGGCTGTTTGTGCGTCTTTTAGCAGGATTACACAAAAACTACAGATATGATATTATTGAAACTTTGTGGAAGGATGGATTATGAGCCAAGGATGAAACCAGGATCTCTCTAAACCATTCCATTAAGGGGGCGGATCCAGAAATTCTTTTGGGCTTTTTTTTTAACATAGCACGTTTTTTATAGGGGGTTAGGGTTAGTTTGTGAATTTCCCTAACCCTTACCTTTTTTGTGGGAAAGAAATCATACATACAAATACCTGCTTTACACTAAGGTTAGCCGGTATCGTAGGTTAGTTATAAGTGGGTGTACCCCTCTCTAGGGCTGGGCGATATGGGAAAAAATGTTTTCACGATATGTTTTTCCATATTGATCGATCTCGATTCTTATCACGATATGTAGTTTTTGATCAGTTTCCTGAAGCCGTCCCTCTCCACTGTGCTCAGGGGCATCATATCTGTAGCTAAGCAATAAGTAATAGCGCTCGTTATATTTTTCCCCCGCTTCGATTGTTTTCATATGGGGCAATGGCTGCAAAACACGACTGGATGGACTGTTGTTTTGCTAACATAGCATCGCTAACGTTAGCGATGCTAACGGGAGACGTAGTGGTCTTGCCTGTCTCTTTGTTTGGTGTCGTGCAAACTTGAGCCCGCAGAGTCAAACTCTCTGAGTAATCACTGGGATGGTGCCGTCTCAGGTGATTGAAAAGGTTTGTGGTGTTTCCCGTCCTGGCTGGTACCGACCACCGGCATATTTTGCAGACCGGCTTCGTCTGCTCCTCGTCCTTTTAGCCGTATCCAAACCACGTCCACACAACTGACGTCGCGTTACGCTTTTTTTCGACAATGTCTTCGGTTTCGGGTGATGTAGGGATGTCGCTCTCACATTCGGCATTATTTTCGCTGTCCCCGACTTCAGTTTCACTAATTTTTTCTCCTTTTTCCAACTTCGTTCTCTCTTGTTCTCTCTCTCGCAACTGCAGCAGCTCTCACGATGGGAAGGGGGCGTGTCGTGTCCTAACTGCAGACGGCAGCCGGCAGACTCCGACACTGTTGTTGCGCTTACTTTTGCCACGTGAGATCGAATACATGTCACGAGGAGATAATCCAAATCGATCAAAATTTTATCGCGATCCCGAATCGGGATCGAAAAATCGCCCAGCCCTACCCCTCTCCTCTTGCTAGTAGAGGAGTTTGCCTTCTCACCTTTGTTCCTCAACTCAGACGGGAGATGATGCTGCTCAAGACGTTTCTGCAACGAAGGAAAACGCCCCATGTGTTAGCCAGACAGGCAGATGACAAAGCAGTATTAATATCACGCTGTATTTTACCACTACGTGCTACCTCCCCACTCGATGATGTGTCTGCTGGATCTTCACTCTAATTAGCTAACGTATTCGTCTCGTAAAATCCTGACCTTTTTATATCAATTACAAGCCACCGTAAGTGGTGCCAGAGAGCTGTCGCTGCTGCAGCATTTTCCTTGGTCACCAACACGGGTCAATAAAAGTTATAGATTATATAAAATACTTAACACCACTTTCAGTAATTAGCCCTCGCTGTCCGCATGAAGCCGTGTTAAACGCGAACATTAGTTCTGCAGACGCTAAGTGGAACAGGACTTAACAACCAACAGATAAAGTCCAGATATTGCATGTGATGATATATAATGGAAACTGTAGAGTTATACTGCATCGAGAAGAAGTGACAGCTTAAAAGTAACGTTAACCATCATCTTGAAAAGTGATGAATCGGAGTAAAGCTTGTTCATTACAAGAATTAGCTGAAAGCAGACGATAAATATAGATGGAGAGATGAGTCATCTGTAAACTTCTCCACCTTCACTCTAAAAATATAAATCTTCTCACTCTTTGTATCCCACTTAACACCCACTCTGTCGCCCTCCCCCCTCCCTCCTCCTTCCCCTTTCTCTCACGTTCTCCCTTTTCTTCCCAAAGGGGCGATCTGGACCATCTGGAGGACGAGAGTTGGACGCCGTGCGTCAACAATGTCAACGGCTTCATCTCGGCCTTCCTCTTCTCCATCGAGACGGAGACCACCATCGGCTACGGCCACCGGGTCATCACTGACCAGTGTCCGGTGGGCACCATGCTGCTGCTGCTGCAAGCCATACTGGGATCCATGGTCAACGCCTTCATGGTGAGCACCGGGGCTGGTAGAAAACTGAGGGATGGAGAAATCTATTTTAGATTAAACACTGCTGTTCGGTGGAGGTGAAAAAGACGATACAGTACTTTGATAAATGTTTAACAGACAAAGAGGATCAGTATGTTTTTTATTGTGAAAATACAATATGGCTGTTAGCTTCCTGCATAAGTCTTAAGCATTTAACTTCTGAATCAAATGCTTTATTATTCTGTTAGCCTTAGTATTGGTCAGGCTAGAGACCAGCTTGCAATGGGATCACACCAGCTGTGATGTTTTCTGACCACTTAGTACTCAGAAGTTATTAATACACCTGCTATAGTACTCAAAACCACCTGATCACATGATGGCTCCTGCTCCAGTTTGTCTCTTGGACCAGATTTTGCAATGATAACAGTCGGTTGTATTTACTTAAACCTGCTAAATAACCAACAAATAATAAATGATGGTCAAAAAAATGTCAAATGCAAAACGTCAAACCTGCATCAGGAGCTCAGCCTTGTACGAAAAAATAAAAAATACATAAAAAATTTGTTTTGAGATTCTCGGTCGGTTACGTCTCAGTTTAGATACTGAGTCTTTCTCCCGTCAGTTCAGCTTAATCTAATAAAAAACTGAATATACACACGTTTTCTTTATCGAGCAGAGAGAGAGAGGGATAGAGAGAGAGGGACTCTCAGAGAGAGAGAGAGAGAGAGAGAGAGAGAGGGAATGCATGAATGCCACGCAGGCAAAATGACACTAATTCTGTGCAGATGAAAAAGAAAAAATGCTAATGCAGCCGGACTTTCCGCAGCATGTAAGCACTCTTTCTGATGAGGACGAATCCGCACATTGACGTCCAAGCAGAATCATGTTTATGCATGTACAGTACTGTACTGTATGTGAGCTGGAAACATGTCGTATTAGCACCTCATGCATACTGTGTGTGGGCTGTTCTACCATGCATGTTCAAAACATGACGAAGAGTACGAGGGGAATTCAAGTGCTAGTTTTTAAAACGCTGGAAACCAGAAATAGATATTTTTAGCTCAGTCGTCCCGGTGATTATGTCCCAGCTGTTTGTTTATCTTTAGTTCAGGTCCATTCGGTTCTTCAGCTGATGTTTTAATCATGAATTCTGAAAAAACAAGAGACGTCATTCATTTTTCATAAATCCTCTGCTTCTCCAGTTAGTGTGAATGTCTCTTGAGTTCTCAGCAGAGCCTCAGTCTCATATTGCCCCCCCCTCCATCCTCTTCCCAGGTGGGCTGCATGTTCGTGAAGATCTCGCAGCCCAACAAACGGGCCGAGACGCTGGTGTTCTCCAAGCACGCCGTCATCTCTCTGAGGGACGACAAGCTCTGTCTGATGTTCCGGGTCGGAGACCTGCGCAGCTCCCACATCGTCGGAGCCAACATGAGGGCCAAGCTCATCAAGTCCAAGCAGACGCAGGAAGGTGAGACATCTGGGATTCTCACAGGGCCGAAGCTCACAATATAATCAACTGTCGAAATGTCCTATGAAGTGGAGGGCTTCTCGGAGTTTCCTGGTGGCCATGACAACGGTTTGGAACAGCTCAGGACCTCCACACTCCAGTTGTCCCAGCACCAGACGCCTGTGACCACGGGTCAAATGGTTGTGGATGACCGTGGTCTTGGCCGCAAGGAAACTCTAGAGAAGAGAAGCCTCCACTTCAAATAACACACAAAGTCAAAAAAGTCTTCGCTCATAGCTACACAACCTAGATAATTTGCATTTTAATGACGATATACGATATCGTCTTTTATCTACATCCAATGATGACGTGTTTTAAGTGATTGTTGTCCAAAAACATTTTGAATGAAGGAAATCTCTTCCTCCTTCCCTTTCCTCGCCTCCTTTCCTTGTGCCCTTCAGGTGAGTTCATCCCTCTGGACCAGACGGACATCAGCGTGGGCTTCGAGACCGGCGACGACCGCCTCTTCCTCGTCTCGCCGCTGGTCATCTCCCACGAGATCGACACAAATTCGCCTTTCTGGGACATGTCCCAGTCCCAGCTGGGGAAGGAGGACTTTGAGATCGTGGTCATCCTGGAGGGGATGGTGGAGGCCACTGGTGAGGACCGGGTTTTACATTGTTGTTAAGGGATGAGAACACAAAACATTTGTTTACCCTCTCTGGTAAATAATTGTCCTCAGTGATTCATGCTAACACAAGTTATTATCATTTTAAAAACTGAGATAAAGAAGAACCTAAATGTGGTTTTCTAAATGTGATTCATTTAAAAAAACAGTTCATACATATGTGGTGGATTTGTGCTAAAATAATCATTAAATGCAACATTCAGAAAGACACAGAAGGAATTCATTTCCACGTTTGCTTAAGAAATGAAAACGTAAACGATAAAAACAACTATAAATAAATTACTTCAGTTACTCACTGAAGAAAATTAATGTTGAGCTCACGATAATTACATTTCAAAATGTATGATGCTACAGGCTACAAAAATAATACAATCAACAATCATTTTATTATGTGTGGGATTTATATCTTTTTTTGTATTGAATTTCATAGAAAATAATAATATAATATATAAAGCATTCTATTGTAGGATATGTAAAACCCTGCAATTTCATTTAACTGTGAAGTTACAACGGCCTCTCTATTTCTGAATGCATGTTTTACTGCAACATGTAGGAATGAGCATTAGGGAATTAATCTTGCAGAGATTGTAGTAATACCATCACAGATTTTTTTGTGGGTGCAGCCATTTAAAACTGTCCATTAGAAAAATGAGATTCCTCTTTTAGGATGTCCGAGTTTGCAGCTGCAGTTGTTTCAGAGCGTCTCATCTGCTTGAGAGCATCAGGATGTTTTTATCGAGGGGGAAATAAACGTAAAAATATCAATGCCTCTGCAACGGGAACAGAAAGTGGCCTCTGATTCAGTCTGTACTTACGAATCCTTTCATTTTCAGTACTAATGTTCACTTTGACTCAACGATGACAAGTTATAATTTGGTGGTCAAAGGTCAAAGTCCTGATGACCTAACAAAACCTTGGTCTGGTTAAAGCTACATCTCAGAAACTTCTTCAGGGAATTTCTTCAAATTTGGTGGAAATGTTCACTTGGACTTCAACAGTTTTCTTGGTTTCTCAGAGAATTATGTGCATCTTTTAATTGAGTTTTAATTGGACTACACACAATCAATGTGCATTTAAAACAGAGCATATTGTGCATCATGCATATTAGTCAACATCTTCTGATAGTAGGCAAAGGATCCTCACAGATGCAATGGGAAGTTCACAATCCTCTAAATGAGATTTAGCTGAAACCTTCTTCTTCTACCTTCCCTCTCATATTCCCTTGTGTCACATTCATCCTGAGAGGATGATTCACTCACCTGCTCCTCATGTTTGGCAAGAAGTCAGTTAATCAGAGCTCATCATGATGCGTCTCCACGAGGTAAAGGTGGCCGCTTCGCCGACTCGGCATATTGATTCCTTCAGTGCGGTGGAGAGTTCCAAAGAAAAGGCTGACGGCCATAACTCTGCTGCAGGGAATATTCATTTAAAGACAGATCGTCAATGAAACTGTGACTGAAAACCTTGACCAGACATCAAAGTCCACACAGACAATCCCACTTATATCACTTCTTGGTTCCCTTGTGTGTGTGTGTGTGTGTGTGTGTGTGTGTGTGTGTGTGTGTGTGTGTGTGTGTGTGTGTGTGTGTTTGTGCAGGGATGACGTGCCAGGCGAGGAGCTCCTACCTGGCGGAGGAGGTGCAGTGGGGTCACAGGTTCAGCCCCATGATGTCTCTGGCAGAGGGATTCTTCGATGTCGACTACGGAGCGTTTCATCACACGTTTGAGGTAAAGTGGGATAAAGGTCGACTCCAAGCCAATCACAGGGTTGTTGGATTTTGCAACTCGGGTGATCCGTCCAATACGGAATAAGAATCAATTTTAAATTTTTGGTGGAATGAGCTCCCAATCGACATCCGGACATCAGAAAGTTTACACATCTTCCGCCGCAAACTAAAAACACACCTCTTCCGACTATACCTTGAATAAAAAAATTAAAAAAAATAAAAAAAAACACTAACAATTTTTTAAACTAACAATTTAGTAGCACTTAAAGGGACTCTTACCTTTGTTGCATTTTCACACTTTTTCTGGATAAGGTTAAATTGGTATTAATAAGGTAATGAAACTCTAAAATGCAAGACAGACCCACCAGGAGTTAAAACAAACAATTATTTCACTCTCGTAATATTTAGTGAAAACTTCAACCAATAAAATTCTTCGGACCGAAGGACCTTATTGGCCGACAGACCTGTCTGTTTGCTGCATGGAAACAGACAGGAAGCCCGTCTGCTTCTTGTGGCGCATTCGGCCCGCGTCATCAAGGCGTGTCCTCAACTAGAGGGTTTGTTTTGATTCCACGGCAGACAGTAGCGAGTAGCGACCGTATCGACCGTAGCGACTGACGATGGCAGACCAAAGTGGTCCACGGCGTACTGAAGCAGCCGCTCCCAGGGGGAAAAACAAAAGTTTAAAACACCGCGGATGGGAATGAGGGGGTGGGGCATTGGAGGAAGGCGGGATGATTTGAATGTGCTGTAATTCTCAAATGCAACAAAGGTAAGAGTCCCTTTAAATGGCACTTAATTATAGCATTTTGTAGTTTTGCTTTATTTTTGAAGAACTTGTACTTTCTTGATTCTTGTTGTTCTTGGTTTGTACCCTCGGGGTTGAATGCAGTTATTGTAAGTCGCTTTGGATAAAAACATCAGCTAAATGAAATGTAATGTAATTTTCAAGATTCAAGATTCAAGATTTTTATTATCAAATGCACAACAATAACATTAAGCAGTCGCTGGCAATGAAATGCTTGAGTCAGAGGCTCTCTTCTAGCAACGCTCAAGTAAAAAATAAAAATAAAATAGAAATAGTATAAAATAGAATAAAATATGTTGAATTGTAAAAAAATAGAATATCAAAAAATTTAAAATAGAAAATAAAATGTATATATCTAAAAACTATATATATACAGCTCAAGCTCAAGAAAATAGAGCAACAATAGTTCAATTGTGTGACAATAGTTCAATTGTGAGAACAGAGCAAATATCCAAAGGTGCTGGTTTGGAGTAGTTATTGCATTGTTTAAAAGTCGAATATTTAATATATAATACTAATAAATCTATATTTTCAGACTTATTTGAATTTTCTATAGTTTTTCCACCTTATAAAGCAACAGTTGAGTTTGTGTATGAAGAATTTAATTGTTTTCATGAACTTTGTTTGAAAGGAAACTGCTTTTAGACAGCTGTCATGTTGTCGTCTTTACACACGGTCACTTTCAACATCTAAAATTATGTTTTTGTGATTTTGCCGACTCCGATGTTTCCCCTCCCCCCCAAGGTGAACACGCCCTCCTGCTCAGCGCAAGAGATCTCATTGGCCACGGCCCGACTCGACGCCCATCTGTACTGGTCCATCTCCAGCAGGCTGGATGAGGAGCCCACGCTGACCAACGAGGCGGCCAAGCAGCCGGACAGCGGCTCGGCCAGCAGCAGGGGGGGGGAGCCCACCTTCATTGTCGGGGAGATGACGGACATTCAGGAGCAATCAGGACTGGGCGAGCTGAACGGCAGCGTCGCCACCGACCAATCGGAATCAGAGGCCTAGAACAGAGAATGTTTACAAAGACCTTCAGTATATCGCCACCACAGTTAGTGTTCGCAGGTCTTTTATTTTGAAGGCAAAACCAGGAGTTTAGACTCAGTTCTGCAGTATACGCCATATCTTACGTCACCACATATGATTTTATTTCTCGATACTTTCGTCTTTTATTTCTATGTTGATCTTTGTTACAAGTGTACTGTACGTGTGCTCTTTTCAATTTGTTGTGTTAGCTAAAATCACCCTTGCCTATATAATACATTTAAACGACAATACTCTGCTTCAGGTGGGGTCAACAGTAGTAAATCCAGAGGACCATAATATTTTAAACAGACAGAGGTCAGACCAAAAAAACAAAATGGTTCATATGTGCAGAATTAAATACAAGGATATATAAATATAATCATATTTAAAGTAGGAACAGTGCAAAGACACGTTATTTTCACCTAAGCACAAATACCACCTGATAGTATTGAGATATAAAGTGGTATTGTAGAGAACTCAGCTTTGTTTAGATGCAACTGTTGTTCATAGTTTTATTCCATATATTGTATATAAAGATGGACGATGTGTCACGGAAATTAAGCCAAAAATATCTTGCAGACAAGTGCCGCCATTGTGCACTTTTCACGTCATTTGTCGTCCCGTCGATACACAAGCTCGACAGGTTGTGAGTCAGTCTCAGCTGTCAATCATCACCCTGTTTATAAAGCCTAAAATCAAAGCCTAAATATATAATAATAACTCTGATACAGCCTAAATGCACTCAACCGATTTAGAAACAAACACGTACAAAAATTCAGTGTGATAAGAACTACCTAAAATAATAGAAATCATTTTTGGGGAAAATGTATTTTACTTTTAGGTCCATGTCCTATATACTAACATGGAGGAGGCTGGGTCTATGACCTAAACTGCAGCCAGCCACCAGGGGGCGATCAAGAGTACTTGGCTTCACTTTACTGAGCTGTCATGTTGTCCATGTTTATATACAGTGTATGATTTATTCTCCATTAATCCGATGTTAAGATGTTGAAAAAAATATTTGACAAAACAGAAATAGAATCCAGTGAATTACGGTCGGTTCCCGGAGTATAAACACGTCTTATCATCAGGAGACACCGAGTATCATGTTTGTTAATAACACGTATATATATATTTAGATCTGCTGACACTCCTCCCTGCACACAGCACATTATGGCGAGTAGGATCTAAAACCTTTAACATAGAGACGAGTGTGTCTGTGGCTTTGTTTCACGTAGGATGTGTGTAGCACGAGGATTATCTCTCTTCTGTCCCCCAGCCAAGTAGAAACTAAAAGCACAACAGTGTCCCGCTCAAACGCCTGCTTCTGCTGCTGTGTATATATACATGTGGCCATTTTTACTTGATGTTTTTAATATTATAAATATAATACATTGATTAGAATTAATAAACTATAATATATTCCAGAGCAACTGTCTCAGATTGTGTGTGGTGTTCTGAGGGGAGGACAACGTGGATACAACCAGATTTATACATGTTTACACAATTGATAATTGTTACACATTCTGATTCCATTTGATGGGGAAGATATAAAAGTTTTATAGCCTGTAGATGAGCAGATAGGGAACCCCGGGCTTTTCCTGTTTATCATATCCAACGGATCCCAATTAAATATTCAGATCATGTATAAATACTAAATAAAAGTCTTAATTAAAACTTGAAATAGAACTACAGAGGTACTGATAACAGTGTTAAGATAAGAGTCCCTATATGGGGAAATGTTATAGCAGCGAAAGCTTCAGTAAACAAATCATAAATAAATAAACATGCATATATAAAAGAATGGCCATGTCAGCTTTATGGAATTGTATTGGATTATAGCTGCAATAACATATAAGCACAATTTTAATGCTGCTGTAACTATTGTATATAGGGTCCAGCTTTTATATTCCTGGGTAGTTTATAATGATCATTTACATGCAATATCTAAAAAATTAAAAGTAACTATCGTCAAGTGAATAGCAGAATATTTACTCCTGAGATGTTTTAGTATAAAGTAGCATGTACAAGTATCTGATAATTGTACTGTACAGGAGTAAATGTACTTGTGTAAATGTGCATCACTGGCAATTTGCACGCTCCATTAATCTCTCCCTCTCTTTTACCTGTAATAATCTGCCCGGGCACTTTCTTAATTGGCTTACACTGCATTTGAAAAACACACATTCACGATCATCCATCACTAACCATACATGTAAGCTCACAGTTTGACTTACAGCCCATATAAAACTTTTTATCTACACCAGGTCTGATGTAAAGCCACACGTCTAGTTATGAATTCATGGACCCTGGATCTCGGCACCAGCAGAAGTCAGCACATTGGGTTACCAGGCAGAATGTCGGCTTTCGAAAAAACCAAAAGGTCTTTCTCTGTTTCGGCTGCTAGATGGCGATAGAGAGCCTGCCTCCTCCAGCCAGTCACACGGCCCTGTTGGTGTGTAATGAGATGGGGTCCCCGGCTCAGCTGTCTCCTAGGCAACCAGGGCTGGGGACAGGGAGAGGGCAGAGTGTGTGTTGATGTGTGTGTGTGTGTGTGTGTGTGTGTGTGTGTGTGTGTGTGTGTGTGTGTGTGTATGCATGTGTGTTAATGTGTATTTGAACTGGACTTTCACGACTGATGGGGGAGTTTATGAGGATTGTCAGAGAGAGAGAGAGAGAGAGACATTTGAGTTTGATATCCGTGTGAGAGCAGGTGACGCTGGTGATGCACGGGTTGGGGGGGGCAGCTGGAGAAGAACCGATGCCCTTGACACTGAAACATCAGGCGCAATGGATTCTGACATTTTCGTTTTGTTTTTTTACCCGTCACAATAAAACTGGCCCAAATATCTCAAAGATCTACGAGTGGTATTGTCAAAATAAATCCTTTTTTGGTCAATAGAAAGGATGAAGAATAAAAGCGTATTTCTAGAGTTAACTAGAAATACGCTGACTCGAATAAGAAACTCAATCTAATGCTGGAAACATTCAGCTTCAGACATGCTTTTTTTGGGTTTGGGAGTTTCCAGCGATTTTTTTTCCGTTTGCCACAGAGTTGAACCCCATGTGCCATTTCCAAGTTCTAATTATGATTTTAATGAGAGGCTGTTTTTGCACGAATCCCCTGCTGAGTCGAAATCAATGCTTCTCCCGATGGAGGGAAGTCATGTCAGTTTAGTTTCAGTCTGGGAGGCAGGTGGAACGAAGAGGAGAAGAGGATGATTTTAAAAATAGAAGAAAGAAAGAAGAACGTGCACCAGACACAGCAGAAAGCAAAACTGATGGCACGGGCAGTTTAGAGAAACATCCGATCAATGGTGGGTCATTGGTGACTAGTGATGTTACAGTGGCTAGTCAACAATGCCCTTTAGTAGCTCAGGTATAAAACAAATGGAGAAGTCATTACCAAAACATTGTTAGTTACAGTTGCATTAATCAACATTTGCTGGTAAAGAAAATGATAAAATGCCAAATTACACACACTCATGAATATCAGTCCCCTAAACAAATCAGAATCAGAATCAGAAAGGATTTATTGCCAAGTAGGTTTACACCTACCTGGAAGTTTCTTTGGTGAAGAGGTGCATACATTTAACATAAAGCATAAAAACACAATAAGTACTTCCCATAAGAAAGAAATAACTGTATATAAACCAAATATGTATACAAGACATAAAAGTTAAATAAAGAGTAAAATGCAAAAACAGATATATACAAGATATAAAAAGTTAAATAAAAAGTAAAATGCAAAGCAGGAGAGAAATGGGGATGTGCAATATGCAATATACTGTTATGATATGTGTGTAACTGTAACACAGAATTGTCTAATTTATCATTTATTCTCTGAGAACTCAACCAAAATGTTGAAAATCGTCCTTCTCACGATGTTAAAAAGTGAAAAAACTATTCCTGGATCCACATCCTGATCCAGATCTGCACCAAAAATGAATGGAGTCTTCCCTGAATCCGTGGTTATCCCTCCAGCATTTTTCGTGCAATGCTGGTAACTAACCGACAAACCAACAAACGCAAACACACAATACCTCAAAGACTCCTGGTTGCTGTGGTTGTGGAATACTAATACTGTTTAGCCTTCTGTTAAGAAGTATGAGCTGAACATCCCGATGTGGAAACGAGTCAGACCTTCATCCAGCCTCAAACAACCGAACGTAAGATCTTTCCTCCTGCTGAACTGCTGATGTGAAAAACATGCAGCAACACCTTGTGTACGTGTAATTAGTTCAATCTACAGTGAGAGAGTCACCTCTGGGTAACAGCTGCTCCGAGAACAAGCACAACATGCAGACAATGTATAGATTGTTCGTCGTGAAAACCGTATTTCTATTAAAAGGTGGAAGCAGGACAGTGTTTAATCAAAGTTTACATCCTCTGCTGTCGTCCCGTGGCTTGTTCCTACACAAGCTCCTTAGTCCATCACTTTAAAAGCAGTGAATTAGAAGCAGACGCCTCTAATTTGAAAGTGAAAGTCAGCCTGCCATGGGAAGTGGAGCAGAGCTGATAAAGGTGTTAGACCTCCCACTGTAACACGCAGCAGGACATGAGAGGGGCTACAGAAATAAGAAAGTAGTTTCCCGTCTGTCGAATGGAACGATCCCACATCAGGCTTCCACAGAGGATCGATATAAACCACAGGTGATTTCTGAGTAAATCTCAAGACCACGGATCCAGATCAAGTCCTGAGCGGAGGTGAGAAAGTTAGAGTTCTGCTCCAGAGCAAGAAGGAGTTTTAAAGACACACAGATCTCATTTAAAACTTAATTTAGGTCTGCAGTTTTCAATCTTTGAACCTTTATACTGCTAAATACAGTGTAAAAGCTCATTCATGCTCAATGTTAGATACATATCCAAAAACCAACATGGCCGTCTGTACGTACGCTGCACTTTTCCCTCGACTATATCACAGATATATAAAGTTGAGTGTCTTCTTGCTCGTGCCTCTCAAGTCACGTGCACACTTCCTGCTCAGCTCCAGCAGCTCTGGTTTCATCCAATCACAACTTTTAAACTGTCAAAGTTTAAAAAATGTCTCAAGTAAAACCCACCTGCATCGACTGAGTCCGGCCTCCACCTCCCTTAGTGCAGCTCTAAAGTCGGCATGTGCTCAGGTACTGGGACTTATGAGCTTTCACCAAATAGTTCCCATGTTACCATGGAGACAGTTCTGGTGGTGTCTTGACAGGATGACAGGCAGCAGGAGAAGAGCTGATACACAGGTTTGTGTTCAGCACAACTTCTTGACTGACAGCCTCTAAAATGACCAGACCTCCCTCACCAGTTTATATATATATCAATATACAATCAAATAAAACACTTTTCTACCGTATGCATCATTATATAAATGTATTTCCCTTTAAAAAGCAAGTGAGCATTGCACAGTATAAGTGTAAGAGACAACAGACTGTAGGAATCTAATGAAAGACACTGAAACATAACTTATAACTGTCATATCTCCACGGTTCTGCTCAGGAAAGAAATCATTTTTTCCAGAGTGTGAAGCTGTGATCTTCCACTCGACACTTGAACTGTCAACAGAGACTTACGGTCTACAAGAATAAACACAGATCCATGGAAACCGCTGACGCATGAAGGATTCTCACCACCTTTTGTGTTTTACGTTTAGAACATGTTGTATTTAACATTAAATAACTGCTAAACATGTAGATTGAGCTTTATTTCTTGATAATTCTTGGAATAACCTCAGCTCAAGATCCACTTACTACTTTTCAAAGCTTCCACTCACATCTCAGGTTCATCTTCATCAATTTGCTTTGCTGAAAATAGCCTAAATAAGCTTGTAAACTAACCTTATTTCTCCTACAATTATTACTTATAACATGACATGAGTTCAGACAACTCCACTGGCACAGTGAAGTCATTATTGGCTGCAGTTTTTAGTTGATATAAAACAAAATTAAAATGTGTGGGCATTTCAAAGTTGTAGTGAAAACAATATCCTGCTCAACTAACTCGTCTGTTGTGTTTATGTATCATTTTGAAATCCTGCTAACCCAAATGTTCTATATCTTAATCACATGATCACCGGTTAGTCCTTTTAGGCTAATTGTATTTTTAGCAATTATTTGGTTTGACCAGAATAAGAATAAAAAGGGCATCGGCTTTTTAAATAAATGTTTCTTTCCTCCTGCCAGGGAATCCTGTTTAAACCGCGGAGAAGACAACGTGCAGTCGGCTGAACATAATGTACATTGCTGAGTTTGATGTTAATGATGTGCAGTGTCTTCTGCCTGGTCAGCAGATTTGTTGCTTCGCACCGAAGACGCGGACTCGGACAAATCAGGTGCAGTTGTCTGCAGTCGGGTTCTAGCTCCAGGCCATGTGTCAAGCAGGTGCATCACTTATCCTCAGTGTGACAAGGTGTCCTGGAATAAGGCCGATGATGAGGAGGTGTGACAGAGCAACGGTGAGCTCTGTGCACCGATCAGCAAGAAGGTTGTTGGTTTGAATCACAATGCGGTCAGGGCCTCTCTTTTTTAGAGATATATTAGGGGTATTTTTACATTTATTGATTGGAAAGTAAAAGAGTGAAAGAGGGAGAGAGAAAGGAGGAAGACACCCGGCAAAGGGCGAGGTCTGAATCGAACCCTGGGCCGCTGCAGGAGGAGTAAACCCTCTGTGTGCAGGCTGCCTGGGCCCGTTGGATTAGATAGATAGATAGATAGATAGATAGATAGATAGATAGATAGATAGATAGATAGATAGATAGATAGATAGATAGATAGATAGATAGATAGATAGATAGATAGATAGATAGATAGATAGATAGATAGATAGATAGATAGATAGATAGATAGATAGATAGATAGATAGATAGATAGATAGATAGATAGATAGATAGATAGATAGATAGATAGATAGATAGATAGATAGATAGATAGATAGATAGATAGATAGATAGATAGATAGATAGATAGATAGATAGATAGATAGATAGATAGATAGATAGATAGATAGATAGATAGATAGATAGATAGATAGATAGATAGATAGATAGATAGATAGATAGATAGATAGATAGATAGATAGATAGATAGATTACTTGATTCATCCCCGAAGGGAAATTAAGTCGTCATAGCAGCCGGTATATTTGAATACAATAAAATACAATACAATAGAATAAAATAAAAAATATTGAGGTAGAAAGAATAAAAACAGAAACACAAGATAAATAGGTAGATAAGGTGCAGTGGCAAGATGATGGTAATAGTACTGATGATATGATGGTAATGTTATTGTTAGACAGTATATACAAATAGTACAGTATATATAGTATACAATATAACATAATATATATATATTTATATATGATAGTAATTATACCAATATAATAGCAGTATATAGTAATAATGGCAGCAACAGTATATATAATAATAATAGTAAATATAATAATAATAATTATAACATGTACACATGTATAAATATGTGTATATAGACTTATATATACAAAGAATATACAGAGAGTATGATATAATATATGATATATAGTAGAGGTATCAATATAAGTATTTGACTATACAATAGATAATATAATATACTATGAGTGTAAGAATATGTAGACAGAGGGTGCAAAAGACAATATTATTGTATAGAATGATATATAATATCAATATGGTTTATATTAACAGACGTAGTGACCTGTCCTGGGTCATTTCCCCAATCATCACTTCTTATCTGTTTTTATAATATTCCCAATAACAACAATAAACTCTTCATAAATCCATGACAGGCAACATCTTACGCCTGTTGACCCACAGGCCACATGGCACTGGTTGTACTGGGCAGCTTTCAGACGTCAATGAATCCTCCTTTCCTGGGTTAGTGAAAACAGGGAGAGGATTGTATGGTGTCCGAGTCCCCCCCCACCCCCCCACCCAACGCTTCCTCCTCAATGAGTGGATCTCTGTGAAGTGCATGTTCCCGGTGGCTCCTCTGAACGAGGCTTCCCTCAGAGTGCAGCATGTCACAGTTGGCACGGAGAGGCCTGAGTCCAGCACATTTAATTAGCCAGGCTGTCTTGGCATTGGACGGGAGTTGGGGGACACACACACACACACGGTGACGAGTCATCAACATCACCCGGGGTGCGGTTCTGCTGCTCACAACCCGTACACACACACAATGCACATCCACGACAAACTTAGGAGGATGGGAAATCGATCAAATCAATCAATCAAATTTTATTTGTATAGCCCATATTCACAAATCACAATTCGTCTCACAGAGCTTTAACATGGTGAGACATCCTCTGTCCTTAACACTCAGCAAGAGTCAGGACAAACTACTAAAAACACTTTTAACAGGTAAAAATACGTAGAAACCTCAGAGAGACACATGTGAGGATCCGTCTCCCAGGACGGAGAGAAGTTCAACAGATGTCAAGTGTAGGAAAACATCATCGGGATTAAAGTTATTAGCAGCATCGATAGGGTAAACATTTTTGAAGGATAACTTCAATACTATATGTCCATATCCACATTTGTGGACATATGTTGGATCCACTATAGTCCACAGTCATTGTCCACTGGCACCAGTTAGGATCAATCATCAGTCGTGGTCCACTTCCAACCGGAAAGAGAGGAGATTTGTAAACAGGGATATTAAAGCTTTTTAATATTTCGAGGTCGTAGTGAGAGCAGGAGCACAAACAGCCGCTGACCTTTCCTGAGCAAACACAAACCTGCTCTGTGCTCCTGTCAGCTTCTTATCAATCAATCAATCAAACTTTATTTGTATAGCCCATATTCACAAATCACAATTCGTCTCATAGAGCTTTAACATGGTGAGACATCCTCTGTCCTTAACCCTCAACAAGAGTCAGGACAAACTACTAAAAACACTTTTAACAGGTAAAAATATGTAGAAACCTCAGAGAGACACATGTGAGGATCCGTCTCCCAGGACAATAGATGTCAAGTGTAGGAAAACATCAAGATAAAGTTATTAGCAGCATTGATGAGGGTAAACATTTTGAAGGATAACTTCAATACTATATGTCAAGCAGTCCTGCAGCAGCAAGATCAAGATCCAGCATCAGGATGGGATCCACTAGTCCACAGTCATTGTCCACTGCCGCCAGTTAGGATCCATCATCAGCCGCCACCTCGGTCCTGGTCCACTTCCATCCGGAAAGAGACGAGATTTGTAAACAGGGATATTAAAGCTTTGTAATATTTGGAGGGCGTAACGAGAGCAGGAGCACAAACAGCCGCTGACCTTTCCTGAGCAAACACAAACCTGCTCTGTGCTCCTGTCAGCTTCTTATCAATCAATCAATCAATCAAACTTTATTTGTATAGCCCATATTCACAAATCACAATTCGTCTCATAGGGCTTTAACATGGTGTGACATCCTCTGTCCTTAACCCTCAGCAAGAGTCAGGGCAAACTACTAAAAACACTTTTAACAGGTGAAGACACGTAGAAACCTCAGAGAGACACATGTGAGGATCCGTCTCCCAGGACGGACAGAAGTGCAAAAGATGTCAAGTGTAGGAAAACATCATCGGGATTAAAGTTTTTAGCAGCATTGATGAGGGTAAACATTTTGAAGGATAACTTCAATACTATATGTCCATATCCACAAATGTGGACATATGTCGGATCCACTATAGTCCACAGTCATTGTCCACTGGCACCAGTTAGGATCCATCATCAGTCCTGGTCCACTTCCATCCGGAATATTAAAGCTTTTTAATATTTGGAGGGCGTAACGAGAGCAGGAGCACAAACAGCCGCTGACCTTTCCTGAGCAAACACAAACCTGCTCTGCTCTCCTGTCAGCTTCTCATCAGAGACACCGAGACCTCGCCACTGTATTTATCATTCAAGTCAATATGCCACATTGAGATGGGGAGGAGGGGGGGAGGAAGAGGAGGGGAGGAGGAGGAAGAGGAGGGGAGGAGGAGGAAGGGGGATGACTGTTGCTATGAAAAAAAAGCAAAGTTAGGAGAAACAGTTTGGAAGAAACCATTTTGACACATCCCCTCCTCTCTCTCTCTCTATGTGGCTCGGAGAGGAGCCCACCCCACCTCCTCAGCTGGGGAGAGGGAGGGGAGCCCAGTGAGTCCAGGCAGCCAGCAACCAGCTCGTCTCTCTCTCCATCCTACCAATGGGCAGGCTGGGATCCGTGCAGCAGTCTCAGCAGCTGGAGCTGGGCGCAGGGGAAGTGCGACGGCCGATCCGAGCTTCATCCACCAGGTATGCAGCTCCGCGGCGCCTCGCCCTTATCCGCTTTTGCATGGCTCTTCCATCCTCCTGGCTGGCCCGGCGGCGTGGGGGGCTGCTGCTTCCCAGGGAGGGGTCGCCAGGGCTGGGTGTTGCTATTATTTTTATTTATTTATTAATTTTTTTTCTTGGGGTTCGGCTCACGTAGCGTGCACGGTAGCGCAGGAGAGGAGCAGCGGATCTTTGGGGTAAACACTCAGGATCTTCGACGGAGGATGCGAGCGCTTAAAAATATTTGGAATAGAAATCCAGATTTGGGCAAAAACACACAACCCGCTGACTACGTCTTCAACTTAGGGTGCGTGCAGGTGGAGAAGGGCTTTTTTTTTTTCTGGTACTTGCAGCAAAGGGCGAAGCAGGTATATACTCGGGAGCATGATTATAGAAAAAAATCATTTTTCATATAGCAGTGAATTCCATGCAGGCTGAGCCATATCACATATAACACTGCAGCAGGCTACAGTAGGTCACTCTGTATCCATGCATGCACCCATATCCCTTCAACTGGAGGATTCATTATTGATGGATGTGTGTTGTGATACAAGGGGATCTATTTCCACATCATTATTCATTCATTCATTCATTCATTCGGAGAGTTATCATTCAGGAGGGGGATGATTTTAAGGGTGAACTCGTCCTGGAGATGAGTTTTTCCTGCGCACCTCTCTCTGGTCCTGATGAGCCTGGTCTCTCCGGTGCTCTTCTTGTTTTTCCCTGTCACTAGGTAAAGATGTAGGTGCAGTTAGGGTGGTGCTGCCTGCCACTGCTGCTGTGTTACAGTGGCCACTACCTGTGCAGGAGGCCTGGCTGCACCTTGCCACCCCCCACTTCAGCTCCTGGGTGGGTGGTGGTCAGCAAAACTCCATTTTTAAAAGTACATTTAGAAAATAAAGTTGTGTTTTGTAGGGCTGCATCAGTCACAGCTTCCTAGTTCAATAACTGATGTGTCAAAAATAAACGCAGTGATTCATAATGAATAACACCAACTGCAACTTTCCCACCCGCATCACACTGTCGTATCCTATTGCATATCCATAATGTGCATGGAAAATATACGTGTGTTGAAATAAGGGATGGGAGTTTTGTTGTTGCTATGCAAAAAAAGGGCTCATGTGCCATATTTCCACTGCAATCACTTGAAGCTGTGACCTTGTCAGGAAGGGCCAGTGAGTGTCGGGGTCACTCTGGTTCTCGTTCACACTCTGTCAGAGGAAGGGACTTCTTCTCCTCCACCGGGTCGTTACTGTACTTCTAGATCTGGCTCGTTCGGGGAGTAGTTTGCTGCATTCACCAGGATGTAGACTCGGCCCCATGAGGAGAGGAGGGAGAGTTGGAGGACTCACACATCAGACGCTCGCCGCTTTGTTTCATGTTGTTTTCAGCCTCGGCTTCAGCTCGTCTAGTCAGGAAAGTTCCTATGACAGTCGTGTGTTGGCTGGTCCATTTTTCACATGTGGTGTCCTTGAAAGTATGAGTGTTGGTCTTGAGGTGGAGATGTTCAGCTTGAGGCTTGATACGTCTGGATGGTATTAATTGTCTCCAGGCTATAGACTGATCCGAGGGGTTACAGCCAATCAGAAGGTTTGAAACGAGCTCCCAGGACAGAGACGACCCCGAGATGCAAAGGCACAAAGTTGTGGAGGGAGAAATGTTAAGGTCACATTAAGGTCAAGAGGAGGGAAGGGGATTTTTTTAACACCATTTAAATGGAATTATATTTTATACAATGAATATTTTAAATGTATTACAAAATAAGCAAATTAAGTGATTCATTAAACTAAACATTGTTGTTTAGGTAAGTTTTTTAAAACTATTTTCTTACAGTCTGTTTTAAAGCTGCAGAGTTTTTTAATAACTTGATTAGTCAACTGAAAGAAAATTAATAATCAACTAATCTGATGATATTGTTTAAAACAAATATTTCCTTTCATATACAGTGTTTTTTTTCTACTATTTTTTACTTATATGATTATGTGATTATTGATTGAACAAAACAAGTAGATGATATCTTGGGACATTTTATATACTCTTCATTTCCATAATGATTAATCCATAAATCGTTAACTGATAGCAAGTTACTATTAAGGTTATTGTAAAACTTTATTTGTATTATCAGATTTCTGAATGATTTAAGACATTCTGTTGAAGTTATTATGTGAAATGCAAAGCCATTTTTACATGATCACTTTCATCAAAATTTAAAATCTTTGGAAAGTAATTAATAGTTTTTTTTAAATGTATGGATTTGTTACTCACATTGTTGTTCAATATGAAAACCTGTGTTGTACATATACACACACTGCGTTGGAAACTTCCTGGAAACTCCTGGAGAACACGTAGTTAATGCAGCCTGGTACATGTTCTCACTCTGTTGTCTTACTTGATGAGTTTACATTTGTTTGGATGACCACATGACACATAACTTCCATTTGGAAACAGAGGTGGAGTAGTTTGAATAATAATAAATACATAAATAATAATTTTAATGTGTTTAGAGGTGACACCTTCATAAGGGAAAGTGAGTAGAGATCCACGATTAGAGTTGAAATACGAGGAGCTGAAATGCTAATGTGTGCAAAGCCTTTGATCGCCGTGCTACTGTTTAACAACCGGGCAGGACAGACTGTTATAGACACTAATTAATACAGGAGACAGGCAGTGGTGCATTCACACACGTGCACACACATGTAAACACAAAAAGTAGTGGAACTCTGCAGAATGTGCTTCATATTTACGTTTTCGTCTGTTATCAAGGAGTAATTTATTCTTTTTTACAGGATATATTAGTTGCCTTATGTTTACACCTGAATGAACAGTTGATTGAATGATCAAATAATTGACTGAACTATTTTCAACAATCCCTTGATTCTGTTCTTCATTTGCGATGATTTGCTTTGTCTCATGTGAGAAGAACCAGAATAATCCTGTTGACCATTGGTTGAACAAAACAAGTGATTTGAATGACGTCTCCTCGGCTTTCAGAAATGTTCAAGGCTCTTTTTATTCACTTTCTGACTTTACGCAGACAAAACAATCAATTGCTTATTACAAACCAAAATTAGTTTTTGCCAAACACCGACAGTAAGTGTGATAAATCTTTTGAGTTTTACAGACACTGACTAAGGTCTCAGAGAAATGCTGTAAACCTTCATTTGTGTTTTGTTGTTGAACCAATTTCTGTGGAGGTCTACTAAGTTTGAGGTTTGGTTGAAAAAGTTTTAAGTAAATGAGGTAATACAGTACATATAATATGATGAACCCATCATTCTGTGCTTTTACAGAACTTTAAAAACATGATTTTCATTAAGATATGTATGATTTCTACATTTTAGATCATGTTACAGTTAAACGTGAAATTTTCAACTAAAGAAGAAAATTAAATGAGATTCATGTCAAATTTATACTTTAAATTTGTAATATTAACTAACACAGGTTTTTGTCAGACTTTGAACTGGTTAATGTGAATCAGGGGCTCAGTCACTTTAATTACATGTAATAAACGTACCATATTTTCCTTGATGCCGTTAAGACACAAAAAATATTGGCAACTTACCAACTTTCCCCACACATGCTGACACAGCACACAGACAAAGGGCAGTGTACATTATATTTAGTGATTTATATTGAATATTCAATTCCCTGTATGTGGGATCTCTGCAGAGTCGGACACAGATTGATAGTATGCTGAGGTATTTAATCTTTTATTTCTTTACTTAATGGAGGAGAATCTCCTTGCGGTGTCTTTTAGCATGCGCAGTTATTTTTGTGTATTGAAAGTACAGCATTTAATATCCGCATGCGTAGAATAGGGGCGATGTCCAGATGCTGCTCTGAGGTTCTGGAGAAGAACAAAGGTGATTATATTGACTGATGACAAATGTTCCTATAGAACCTGGAGGAGACATTCATCACTGTATAGATCCCAAACAATGTGTAGAGAAATCAGTATTTAGCCAGTGATTTAATTTCTTATGATATAGATATGTTTTTGACACTTATGTCTGTAGGAAGAATGAAGGGTGTGGTTATATGTTCTGTTATTCTTATTGGGAGAGACTTAGAAACTGTTCTTAAAATTAAAGTGAACCGTGCAGAGCAAGAATATTTAAAATGGATTTTAAATTTGTCCGTGTGCACCTTTAGGTCTTTATTTATACATTTCAAAGTTTCCTTTCGAGACAATAATGTGTGCACAAACTATTGAGTTATGTTTAGTGTTTTTAACTTGGGAAAGCTCTCGGTGATTGTTACCACACACGTAGCGCATGGTGAGAAAAGAAAAGAAAAGAAAAATGGCACATCCTCGTTTTAGGTGCGTCCAGAAATAATGTGTTCACACTCTCCTGTCCTCTCCTCAGTGATGGCCTCTGCTGAGCAAACCTGCTCCGGCTTCCACCAGCAGCAGCACTGCGCATAAGGCAACACACCCACCTTTGCCCTCCCACCCAGAAGTGAGACACCACCATGTACAGCGTGGAGGACCTGCTCATTTCGCACGGATATAAACTGCCCAAGAGCGGCCCTCCTTCTGCCACGCCTTACGACAAGCGTCCTGCTGACTGCCAGCGTGAACTTGTGGACAACCGGGCCGGCCGGGGGACGCTGAACGGGTACGAGGCGGAGCGGGGGGCTTCCTTCACCGGCATCTACGCCAGCAGGCAGGCGCTGGTGAAGTGCTACCCGGCCACAGACAACGAGGGCGGGGAAAGGTTCCAACGGAGGAAAGAAGCCGGCATCGGTATCCTAGGTGACGCTCAGCCCTTGGGTGATTCTCTCGCCACGGATAGTGGGTGAGTGCTTTTTTTTTCTCCCCCTCCCTCCCTTTTGCAATCCCCCACACCCTTTTCCCCTTTTTCCCTCTCTCCCCTCTCTTACCGGGGCCCTTCGGTATTGCATGCAAAACTGAGTCTGCACTGCGCAGGTTTTTTTTTTCCCTCCTCCTTCTTCCACAGCTGCAGAACAGTGTGGCTGCAGCAGCGCCACCGACATATAGATATAAAGGAATTATGAAAGGTGCCTTTGCCGCTCGGAGTTGTTTACATGGCTGCACAGAGAGGTGGCTTGTGTCTCTGTGGAGCCCGAACATCCGCTGGTATCTTCTCCACGAAGGCAGGCAGATGTAAACAGCAGCACCAGACAGCGAGCGGACTGAGGAGGAGCGAACATGCCTCAAGACAGGCGCGTAATCACTCCACTGTAAACACTGGCACACTGAATCACGCCCAGCACGTGCTCTGTGATGTAAGCATGTTGCTGGGCAAGTGTGCACAGCGTGGCTCCCCTCAGCCATACAGTAGCATGTGCTGCTGAGGAGGATCCATTGACTTTGCTGCTCGAACGTATGAGAACAGTGAGCTCGGGGGTTTAGTGCAGTGCAGATATGAGACGGAGCTCCTAAAAGGCTGATTGTTATTCATCCAGTTTTGGACTCCCTTGTTTTTATACACTGTAATATGTATGTATTATATAGATGTATGGTTATATTTCTGTTTATTTAAAGGAGCTAACTCCAAATCATGGTTGTATGTAGATATTTAATAAACTATCCTGAGGGATTAATCAATTATTGATTTATTTCATTTGAAGTTATATTCTAATTTCAAGAATTTCAAAATCTAAACTCGTTCCTTATTACTGACAAACATGCACGGATGTGACTGATGACCTGAGGATATTCAAGGATTCCAGTGCTGCTCCACGACAGCAAGACAATTACCACAACTGCTTGAGGAAATTAGAAATTACAGCGTATTTGAACAAATGACCATATTTAACACAGAGAAGTGAAGCTCGGATTTTTAGACTTAATCCGTTATGATATATAATGCTACTTCTGAGATAATTGTTTCAGCAGTGCAGCTATATCCTGCACTTAGGTAAATATGGATCTGTGACTAAAATTGTATCCAGGCAGCCGCGGAACCACAGTATTGAACCGTCACTCGTCACACAGTCGCCATTCCATGTTAGTTTAATAATGCATAATGATATATAGGGACAATATAAAATACCCACTTCTTCTTGTTTTGCATTGATTGGCCTGCCATTAAAGTTGTTAGCTGTATTTCCTAAAAAGGTACAGTTTGATATTATTAATTGATCAATTGAACAGATGGGGAAAAGTATTTTTTTGTCAGATCAGGTAATGGGCCACAGTCACTCTCCAAAATGACAAGCTTCTTAGAAAAGGTCAGCACAATTTAATATACAGATCATATTGCAGTAGCATCACCATTTCATGGCGTCTTCCAGGGACCAGAGAGCTGCTGACTCAAGCACTTTTTGTCTAGCTCCTCGATTGAGTTGCGATGGCACGGATAAAGCCAAACACATGCATGGACATCTTACTTCTAATATTTAGTAATCATCAAATCTCAAATGGCTTTTTTAAAGATTCAATGTTAACCTAAAGTCAGAGTCACCTCACTTCCTGTCTCTGACACTGTGGCGGTCCTAGTAACACTGAACGTTTCTGTCTCTGCAGGTTCTACGATGTTCCCAGTTTGACTTATTCCGAGCCGCTGAGCCATGACGAAAGGGACGTGTCCTACTGGCGGAGGCGAGGCCAGGACTTCAGCATCCTCCTGGACTACGCTGATGGCCGGGAGCTGAGGGCCTCTGCTGGAGCATGGAGGCCACAGGCCCTGATCGCAGCCGAGGAGCACCGGGCCGAGAGGCGAGCGCAGCAGCTATGGGAGGATATTTCCTGGCTACGGGATCCAGATGCAGCCCCTTGTCAGCTAAGGGTGACTGGGGAGAGGAAGTGCCAGAGCCTTGGTACAGAGGAGTGGAGACCTGCTGTGGGCCTGGGACGGCAGCTGTCAGATGGGGATGGGGACAGATGGGCTCAGGACCACTATCGTTTGAGGACACCTGAGGGTTTTTTTCACCCTAGAACTAAAGCAAAGTCTCAATCTCTCCCACGAGTTTTGTCCCCTGATAGGATTGATGGCCGAGAGCTAATTCCAGCCAGACCTAGCCTACCCGATAGACAGCAGAGGATAAACAGCACTGTCTTCTCTGGGCCCTATAGTAGGTATATCTATAGTGGTGGTCTTGGCAGGGAGCGTTGGGGTAGGAGTGCTGGGCCAAGCAGCCATGTTGCACTTTTACCAAAGCCCAGGTTCAGCCGGCCGTTAAAGCCGCCGTCATATGAGATTCACCAGCAGACTAGGGGTAGCGCAGAAATGCTTGCTATAGAGCAGGGTGCCAAACAAAAAGATAGGTCTCTCTATTTTCCAAGGGGCGGGGATCTCAGACAAGACTATTTCGCACAACACTCTGCCATCACTGGAATGGAGCCCCCTGGCTACATCCCACCCCCATCTTATAGAAGACCCCCACTCCCAAGAGCAGTTTCAATCAACCGCAATGAAATGGCAAACCTAAGATGGAGGGCGGAAGCTCTGCAGATGCATAGTTCAGATCCCGGAAGGTGGTTTTCCAGACAGGCAGGTGGTTCATGGCTGGAGTATTATGGAGATCGTGGGGCAACCTATCGAAAACTGGTGCATTCTGGACATGAAGAGCAACCAGGTCCTGCCCGTCAAATACCCACTGAAGACCCAAGAGCGAAGCAAGTCTCAGGAGCGTCTGGGGGAAATTCTCTCACTGACTCAGACAAGATCCGTAACATCAGCAAAGAGATTCCACCCGCGATTCCTGCAGCGACTCCTTCAGCGATTCCTGCAGCGATTCCTGCAGCGATTCCAGCGACGTTTCTAACCGCGATTCCACCCCCAATTCCACCCAAGATTTTAGGACAATCTACACATGATAGTGCCTTTCCTCCCCAACAGGGGCCAGCTCTCAATACGGATGGCCGCAAAACATCTCTTATAGAAAATGACAGCATTAATCGATGGTCTAGCAGGGGATTAATCAAAAAAAGTGACAGTGTAGGTCCTGAACAAAACCGTACTCAGTTCTTTCCTTCATCTATTCTGGGTAAACCACCACCTCCCCCATGCAAGCCGGTTGATCAGGGTGTCTCTGAAATTGTGGCAGAGGTAAAAAAGGTGGAGGTACCTGATCCACCAGAAAAAGACAAAAACAAAAATCTAAAAAAGAGACTTAGTGAGACAATTTTTTGTTTGGTGTCTGTCCCTCCTACTCCACAACTCTGTGGGACGATCCGTGATCAGAATAACAACAATGAGAAGTCACCAGACCCAGCAGACAGTCCAAGTGAGAATAAAACGGGCCACTTAACAAACCAAAGTCTCCAAAGCACATCTTCAGCTGAAGCTGAGCTGCAAGCACTTACTGGTAGCATAGCAAGCAGCAAAACAAGCAGTAGAGCAAGCAGCAAAATGTTTAAAAGAGTACCCTGTAGACCCCCTAAAATAAACCATTACAAGGAGCTGAAACTGTCTGGATCCTGGCCTTCAAACCAGTATCGAGACCAGGAGACACAAACAAGTCCAGAGGCCCAAAAACCTGCCCCTGAAAACAAGGAAGCACAACAAGAACCTGTCCCTCCAGACACTGAGGACCCTCCTGACAGCAGCTGTGTAGCGGGCTCTTCCTTCACTTTTCCTATTAAGGGAGTGAAGAGCCTGAAACTGTCGAGCAACAGCGCCTTCTCCCTGACATCCACCTTCTCCAACACGCTGAACAAGAGCACAGCTCAGCAGCCAGCAGTACCACCCTCAGGAAATGTGGAGGAGAACAAACCAGCAGCAATCACTGGGCCAGAGGCTTTGCCACCGTTGCTACTGAAACCGATTGTCCAGCGGCCATGGGATGCTGTCAAAGAGCTTGAGACCATCAAAAAGGAAGTCCAGGATCAGCAGCAGCCGCAGACCAGCAAACAGCCCAGCGTAGACAAGTGCATAGAGGACCTCAATGAGGCTTACAAAGACATCTTGGAGCTAGGCACTGCCAGCAATAAAGTCCCAGATGGTTCCGTACAAATCCCTGAGCGTATCAAAATCCGGTTGACATCAGAACCTCTCAACAAGCCCAGCAGCCTTAGGCGCAGTGCAGTAAGCTGGTCAGTTGACCCAGAATACAGGGAAGTCAAGAGCGCCTTCTCCAGGCCTGCAACAAAATCAGTGACTTTCAGCAAGCAGCTTCGGGAGGAACTGCCCGTCCCCCCCAGGGAGACAGGCTTCCGAGAATACAGGGTTCTTTCGCACCTTTCGCGCAGGCGGAGCACTGATGGCAGGACAGTCAAACTAGATCTGCCAGATGAGCCCATCGAGACACCACTTTGTGACTTCAGTCCAACAACGCACAGCACATCAGCTGAGGTACCGTGGGCAGACAGACAGCCCATGCAGGATGCCTCTACACTCACTAGTCCTCCAGATTACGAGGACATATGCCTGACTCTGCGTCATTCTAAAGACCCATCGGATGGCAATAAAGCATCAGCAGGCAATTCAAACCCCAATGACCCTGAGACTCTTCAAGATCTCAGCGCTGAATCAGAGGAAGACTGCCCTATTTGTAAAAGAGAGCTTGAGAATCAGATGAGACAGGGTCCATTGCCTCCACTTCACGAGGAGAACAGCTCGGACAGCTCGGCCACTCAAAATGGCAGTCCACCACAATGTGCTGCCTTGGAAAGTCCAGCAGATGATTCCCTAACTGAGGAGCCAAATGACTCGAGTTTGAATCAGTCTGGGTCTGAAACAAGGGAACAGAGTACTTTGACACAGGGAGGGAATGAAATAACAGACAATGCTCAAGCAGACAACTTGGACAATAAGGGTGCAGTTAATCCTGCCGAGAGCTTATTAACGAATGACGCTACAAAGGAGAGCGCATCCATAATGTTAGCAAATGATGTGCCTGCAGACCCCCAAGTCACAGAGGATCAGAGAGCTAAGGAAGCAAAAGCTAAGGAAGTAGAAGTGAAGGAAGCCAGTACAGGAGAAAAACCTGAAGGCAGTGCAGACAAACAGTCAGCTGAAGGGAAATCTGAGAATGAGATACAAGACAGTGCTGCACCTGAAGACAAGCAGGCGCAGGAGAAGAATCCTTTCGCCGCCCCAGAGCAGAGAGTGGTTCTACGGACTCATTTGGGTCGAGACCACACAGGGTTACCTGAGTTTCCACCAGATAGACTTCCCCTTTCAGTTCCCCTTAATCCGGACCGCAGGCTGTCCCTCAGCTTGGAGGGGGAGAGGAGGAGCAGGGGACCAGCTCACCGAATGGAGGCGCTGCAGAACAAGCTCGCTATTTCCCCAGGACGGGTGGCGGTCGAGCGTCTGGCCCGGATGAGGGACGTGGACGTTATGTATCGCATGAGGCGCCTGAGCATCAGGAGCAATGACTCTGGGGAAGGGGACGCAGAGGGGGAGGGGGAGGGAAAGGAGGAGCAAGTGGAGGAGAGCCACCCTTTGCCTCAGAGAAAGAAGGAGAATGACCAAGAGGTCGACAATTCACAGCAGGTCTCTGATGAGACAGTGTTACACAACGAGGAGGAGTCATCTCTCTCAGGTAAGATACAAACAATGAGAGGGAAATAAGGATCTTTCTGGTTGTGGAGTTTTGAGGACTGAAGAGAAATCATAGTCCTGTGTTAGCAAATGTTGAAAACAATACTGTTTATTGAACTCAAGTTATCGAAGTTGAAGAATCTGTCAGTGGACTTTGCTGTTAAAGACAACTTCTGCTTTTCTGCTTTAGATAATTTAGTAGAAAAATTATACAATATAGATAACATTGATATACAAATTTGATAAAGACAAAAATACACATTTTCTAAATTCACATTTCTCTTCTTTATATCTTAGAACCCCTTGATCCCAGCCGAGTGGAGACATTGTAGAGAGACTACGACCATCATGTCCATCTGAGGTTATTAGCTCCAACACTGTGACCTGGCTGCCTACTAGAATGCCTTCATCTCATTTTGACACTGAAATGGCCTTCTTGTCCGACAAGAGCATTGTGTACACCCTCACCCTCGGCGCTGCGTTGACTTCTGAGTGCTGTTCCACTGCCAAAGGGAGGTGCCCCCTTAACATTAGGGGCAACTTCTACCCCCAGAATCCTTCCCCAGCCTTCCCAGACTGACTTCTCCCCTACCCCACTTATCCTCCATCCCCCAAGCCCATCCTCTTATAGGGTTTCTACTAGTTAGTCTTCTTGTAGCGGCTTGTCCTTTCTATTCTATCCTCCCTACGCTTTTCTCATTGGCAGACATTATGCAATTCTGTCGCACATACTACAACTTCTGAAATGTCCATAGTGAATACAGTCGAGACATTTTTCGCATTCTGAACAATTCTGTTAGTTTACAGGCGAGTCGTTAAGGATATGAATGTAAGCATTTATGTTTAACCTAATGTAGAGATAGAAGGGTTACTGTCACAAACCTGTTCTGTTGCATTTACACCAAAATAAACTGCTCATCTGATTGTTGTGGTGAGGAGAACAGCTGTTTTAGAACTGGACATCACTGTCTCTGGCTCAAGAACTGTTTTGATTTTCAGATGAGATAAATCAGCCTTCGGTTTTTAGAATTTTCATCGACATTGAACCCTTTTTTCATTGCTTTTGTACACACTACAACCATAACCATAACACAAAGAGCTCTTCAATGAAGAGTGAGTCTATACCACATGACATGATAGATCAGTGACCTATTATACGATACACTGGTTCTACACTGGAGAGGGAGAGTTGCCTTCTTTTACCAGATGAGTGTTCCCTTGTTGGATCAGGTGAAGTCTCTGGTTATTTGCCTGGTCAATCTGGCCTGATCTGATTTATAACTCCCATTTCCAGGTAATTTCAGGAAGCAATAAAGGCACAGATAGAGATAAAATGGTGGTCAGCAAAATTGATAAGCATTAAAGATGGATATAGGGAAAAAGAACAAAAATCAAGGTCCATAGAGCAATACTGTTGTCCTATTGGCTCTAGTGGAGCGATGTGTAGGAACCATGGTCAGGAGTTTTAATGTGAACGTGTCATTCAAATTATACTACAGGGATATGGAATCGTGTCAGGGTATATGGGCAATTAACAGGGGGTGGGTGTTACTTCATGATATATAGTATATCTATGTTCATACATCTGTAAGCAAGACGACATTTCACGGAATATTTATTTTTTTTATCATCAAATTGTTAATGAGTTTGCATAATGTACAAAATAAAGTATATTTTAAATATTTTAAGAGATATTTTGTATTCAACCATGAAATTTTTATTTCTCCGCGCTTATATCAAGTTGAAAGTATCATGTGTCTGTAAAGTATCATATTTAGAGTACACATCATTTTCTAGTGCTTTAAAAGAGAGTGGTAGAGGAAGGGATGAGCCTGTGGTGTGCCTTGATCACACGATGTGGGTCTCAGTGAGCGATCGGGTTCATCCATGCGAGTGTTGACGTGAGGGAAGCTTTTTGATTGTGCCATGATTTCCTATTTGATAGAGCTTTTTCACACGCTAACAGAGTCAATGTTGGACGCTCCACGCGATGTTTGATACATAAATCCATCTCCATTTTGTTTCCGATGTTGAACTGTGTCTTGTTTATTTCCTTTGTGTGTCTTCCGGTTCAGATCATGTATTGTTCTGTTATTGGTTCTTGGAAATATGTTTAGAAATAAAAGTGGGATGTTTTTTCTTTTCTCTTCCTTCTGTCTTTCTCTCCTCCGCCCAATTCCCTCTTTATCTTAATGTGTTTCTTTCACTCAACAGCGTGTTCATTTTGTGTAAATTGTTCTGCTGTCTCTAACATTTATTGCACTAAAGGATACAATGTGCTCTGCTCTTCTTGGCTTAAAACCATGTATTTGCGAAAAGTATGACAATTGTTTTTTAAATACAGGAATTTTTGATAAAAATTTTAAATCGTACCTTAAAATCTAAATCTATTTGATGTAAACAGTTTTGCTCTTACATGGTTTTTCCACGCCAGCAGTGTTGCATTGCTGTAATGTATCAACAACAGATCTGTAGGAAACCATCACTGTTTAATCATTCATTCAAGTATCACTTAATTGTTATGTAGCATTTTACAGTTGTAGCATTTTATCAACTCAGAACTTTGTCTTGGTATTTCAAACATTTCTTGTAAATCTGGATCATGTCGCCTTATTACGTGTGCATTACATTATACTCCAGGCAATGCCAAATATTAATGTACGAAGCACTGTTTCATACCTTAGGTTTTTACAAACAACTTGCTGTTCTGCCATCCCTCTAGCTGGAGAGGTACAGTAGCATTGTGGATAGTTTCTGCTCTTCATGCTGTTTATCCGTAGGAACATTGAATCAAAGCTGTGAACTTCAAATAAGACAAAAGTGCATAATCATAAAAAGTACAGGATGAGATTCAGTGTTTCAAGACAAGCCCATTGTCGGCATCACAGGGAGGACAAGCTGACACGCCCCTAATTACTAACATCTCATTTTCAATTCATTTTGAAGACTGAAAGGCTTTGCCTCTGTCTTGTGTGTAAACTGCCCCTAACAACATTTAAATAACTATTTCAGTACATATGCCCCCCCCCCCCTAATAATTGGCATGTCAGGTACACTTGAACATAGTGTCATTAGACTCTTTGTACGGCAGGTTATGTGCAACATGAAGTAATTATGCACACTTGTAATATTTTATATTTTCATATGAGATTTAAGTGCTTTTTGTACTCACTGACATCTTTTTTTCTTCCTTGCATGAAATGCAAGAGAGAGGAGGAAAAAAAAGTTTTTCATAAAGTATATTTACATTTGGTACTCCAACCGTAAAAACCAGTGGGCAAGACATTTCGTTTCATAATTTAATTTACAAAACTATGCCAAGTATTTAGAAGCTATTTTTAGAGTAAATCAAAAGAGAACTCATTCATTTTCTTTCCTTTAACACATGCCTTTATCTTTGTATCTATAAATATGAGCATAATCCATAGTCATATGATTGTGCTACTGTTGTATGATACTGCAGTCTGATTCATAAATAAACTCTTTGCATGAACGTTGTTTGTGATCAATTGCTCAAAAGGGACCAACACAGGAATTCACATCTACAGGAAATGTTTCATGTCCTACAAACTTCCACTGGAGAAAATGTGTTGTTATTTACAGAATATTCTGGAAATATAACTTCCTTTTTATCTAAATTGTATATTAATATATGGGAACAACACAAGGAAGAAATACAAACATAAATGGCATTCAAAAGAAAGCTGTCAAAACAGGTCTCAAATTTTTCAAATCACAGATATTTCATTTCTGAAAAGGCTCACTTCTTCCCTTAAAGTAAAATTAAGGCAATCGAAACACAATGAAAGTGTACGTCCTCAAGTATGTGTTTCTTTTCACATATGTAGATTTGTATACCAGCAATTTCAGCCCAATTACTCTGCCAGGCTGTCACACTGAGCTCCACTTGCTGGATTAAAGCGTTGGCAAAGACTATACTTAGGCTGGACCTTGTAAAAACCTCTCAGCACGCTCCCTGGGACTTGGAGGGCGTCCATCCTCCGACACCGCACTGTTCCATCTTTCTAAAAGGAAAGTGTAAAGTCTGATCAGTGCTTCCTCTTTATGTGATACCTCATTTATTACAGTGTGCCCTGGTTTCACTTTCATCCCATTGCTTTGTGAGGTGACAAAGAGAAGTGGGATAACAATCTAGATCTGGACTTTGTTCAAAAAACATTTGTCAGTGCAAGTGAAGCAGTATTTTAAAAACGTAGGTCTACATACAGTGTTTCCGCAGTGATCATCCAACTTAATTTAAGAAGTTTAACACATTTTTAATACCATAAGGCTACTGGTCAGAGAATGCACAACAGTTTTTGCTCATAATGAGGTGATTACTTTTCTAGATGCAAGCAGCTGTACTAGTAAAATAAATAATACTGAATACCTTAAAAATAATGTGATTTAAAGCTTCCAAAGCCAATATCAAGCTATATCAAGCTATATCAAGCACATACTTGTACTTAAGTTACATTTACATACTTTTAGGCTAATTGTCTTGAATCTTACAAACTTTAACCTTTGTAATATTTTCAACACATACTTATACTTCAAGTTACATCAAGATACTTTTTGGCTAATTTCCTTGAATCCTGCAAACTTAAAAATAATGTGATTTAAAGCTTCCAAAGCCAAAACTTACATCCGAAAGAATAATAATAAGACTTTTAAACCCTTTTAACTGAATTTTCAAGACCCTGCAGATATAATGTTCATTACAGTGACAAGGCAAATAAAAGTATATACACGGATGAATTCACAATATTACGCTTGTGCTTTTTCAGTTGAGTTGTTTTAATAATAGTTCATTTAGTGTTGGTGAAGTCAAGGCCATAAACACACACATTGATTTAAAGAATAATCAAAGATGTATTAACAAACCTGGACCACTTTACATTGGTGACATTAGGACCCCTGCTGTGATTATAACATCTAATAATTCTGCTTTTACAGAACTATAGAGTATTTCTCAGTAGAATAAATCTAACAGATGATTTCCTCAGGATTATTATTATTGAACTGAACTAATATCAAATAGTAAAACGTGAAATTACTCAGATCTTCCACTCAGGTGTGTTGACTCCTCAGCACCTGTTAGCTAAACTCACTGTTAGCTGTTAGCTCCCTGGTAGCCTGTAGCATTCACTTATTGTTAACATAATAAGTAAACAAAATAACTAAAGTAAACTTGGTAAACAGCTTCCTCAGGTGTACACGTGTAGTGGTGTAATTTTTACTTTTGAACAAACCAACAGATAAAAGGGAAATAACTTCTAAATGCAGGTGTTAATATTTTCCATATAATATATAGCATATCAAGCACATACTTGTACTTAAGTTACATCAATATACTTTTAGGCTCATTGTCTTGAATCTTACAAACTTTAACCTTTGTAATATTTTCAACACATACTTATACTTCAAGTTAGATCAAGATACTTTTAGCTAATTTCCTTGAATCCTTCAAACTTTTACTTCTTATATTGTAATATTGTTACATTGTGGTATAAGTACTTTAATCCAAAATAATGGTCCACCACAGTTACACCTGCACTAACCTCTATGAAGTGATCATGAATTATTTGTGAATACAGTTGTCCTATCACATATGAGGACATGTGTTTTCTTTGTTTTCTGCATATCATATCATATTTCATATTTCATTGTGGACATGCAGTGTTCTCTAAAGGAAACAATATGCCACTCTCTGGCATCAATCTCTCCAGCTGCCCCCCCCACAGCAGCTGCCTCTGAGTGAGTACACTACATGTCTGTCGTTACTGTACGCCTGTCCAGCAAGCTGCTGCTCGGGGGGGGGGGGGAAATAAGTGAGTCCATTAATGTCTTAGTGTCAGTTGTCCTCCTTCTCTCCTCCAGTCCTCACGCACGGGCCACATTCCCCCCCCCCCCCCCCCCCCCCGTACCACACCCCAACTGGGATGGAGAAGGTCCAACTGTGTGAATGAGCATCTGCAGCAGCAGAGAGGTGGATACAGCACAGGAATGAAAACACTGGGATTAGTTCATACAGCAGGTGATGGGGGTGCATGAACCTGGTCAATGGAACTAGAAGAATCAGATGCTTGATAAGATCCTTTATTAGTCCTTTAACAAGGAATTACTCCATGCTAGAGCAGGGTAGTATGTCTTTACTAATGGATAGTATAAATAGGAAGCACCAGTATAAAGTAAATGAGTAGACAAACATGAACAACAATGCTAATACTGTATACAATGTAAACAATGTATAAAATACTCAAATCCAGAACTAAATATATAAGTAGTTATGTTAAATTACGGCAAATGTACAAATTGAGTAAATACTAACGGATATGGATTCATACATGTAAAAGCTCTGTAGCTTTTGTTGTGAGATAAAATATTTATTGCAATTATAAACTGTAAAGTAAGATTCATTCAGTTAGATTCAAGATAAGATAAAATAATACGATCCTTTTTTAATCCCATAACCGCTGAGGGGTAATTGTCACATTTCCCGACTGGGTATCAACATGCAGTAGCACCACTCTCGTAAATAATGTTTCTTACTTTTACCCCAGTTTCTCCTCAGTCTCTCTCCTGTCTACCCTACTCCTTCTCTCTCTCCTTCTCTCTCTCTCTCCCTGCTTCTCTGTCTTCTTTACTGAGCTGCTGTAGCGAGCCAAGTCCACAAGATGGAGACAAACAACAGATAAACAGAAATAGGAACCAATACTCAGTTCCTTCTCTTTCATTCGAGGACCTGAGGAGAGTGAAACCTGTGACCTGTTTATTATAACAGATAAAGCATATATCCAGTAACCTGATAAGTGCTTGTCATGGATATGCTCGCATGAAAGTGCAAAACTGATTTTACTGTTGTCGTCGTTGTGTTATGTTAAAGCAACTTTGGAAATCCATTTGTGGTTTTTGTGTAATCCTGCTGACAAACTAACAAAAAACAAACAAAAGTAAAAAAAAATGTGTATGCATGCTGATCTCTCTTCCCTTTCTGATGATAAGGACAATAGCTGCATAACTTTTAATAAATATTAACACTATGCCTCTCATGTGTGTTTGTGAAGGTGAAGACATCGACATGAGCGCCGTGCAGGAGACACCATGTTGTGTGCAACTCACAGATGTCCTGTCGTAAGGACTTTGGCAACAATCACGGTCATGTGGCATTAAATCACGAGCGCTGATATGTTATATGGAGGCTCCACGCTTTGTCTTTAATTTTAGATTCAATGAAGCACCTGTTGCTCGTGGCCTTTTAGAACCACGAAGCGTGACACTCGGATGATGCTCGACTTTAAATGTCTGAATTTGTGTAGATGCAGATGTAGTAAATATGACATTGCTGTTTTAAGGAAGAATGCCTCACTACTAAAGGCTCTATAACCGAGGTCCCTCTCTGTGCTGTCAGACCCTGTGTTGTGGTGTCGGACCCCCGGCAGCGTCTGGATCCCACCATGCTGCTGGATTGTAGTTTTAACAGCTGATTCGATCCCTGTGCACCGGGAGCCTGACGCTTCCTGTCTATTTATGGCCGATGCCCCTCTATCCAGGCTGCTCTCTTCAGTCCTTACATGGCTGCTCTGGGATGAGGTTACCACGCCGGTTTTGGCCCGCACGCCCCAAACCCTTTGGAAGCTGTGTTGTGTCGCCTCTCAGCGTCAGACCACACTCTGTCAGACAAGGATCCCAAACCTCTTCATCAAGAAATGGACGTTCAGGGGGAAACCACAGTCCTGACTCATGGAATAGTTTGAAGAAGCACTTGCTGTAGAGGTATTAGGAGAATCAGCCTGCAGTAGCACACCTCTTCTCCATTTTTTTTCTGACTTTCACCCCAGTTTCACCTCAGTCTCTCCTGCATACCCTACTCCCTCTCCCTCTCTCGCCCTCTCTCTCTCTCCCTGCTTCTCTTTCTTCTTTACTCGGCTGTTCTTGGACTCATTTATTTGACCCTGGTGCAGGGGAGCTGGTGGGAAAGCACCAGGCTATATCTGTCGGCTGCTGAGGTTGGACCTGCTTCATGGTGGATGACTTTGGATCATTTGTTGGGTTTACCTAACCCCCCCCCGAACAAGGTTCCAGTGAAACCTTTTGTTTGGTTTCATTCGCCTGAGCTCTCAACAAAAAGAAACATGGACTTCACCTGCAGAACGACTCTTTCAGTCCTGTATTATTGGACTTAAAGAATTGTAAGTATTGTTTTTCTGTTGCCCAGTTTAACCTCATTCATGATAATATATATATTATGTCAGCAATAAAGCATAAATGCTGTGTATTCTAAACTAAGAGACTGTTTTAGCTTCACACGTTAGCAATATGATATAATTTGATATCTGCCACGATGGAAATATAATAAGGGATTTAATAGCCTCACTGATTTGGTAGCCTTGGCCTTAAAACCATTGCATAGGTTCCTTGGAACACAATTGCCTTTATCCTTGTTCAGTAACATTGCTGCAGAATCTCAGAAAAGGTATTTTCTCCTGTGCAACTCTCCTTCTGGATTTCTCAGTGTAGAGATCAAATCCTCTCAGGTGTCATTGTTTTCATCTTTTGGCAAACTTCCTGGTAGAAGAAGGCAAAACGTTGAAACTCAGCAGTACCTCACTGAATGTAAAGTCCCAGCTGAGACCCCCCCCCACTCCCCCTTCATGTTCTGTGCCGTCTCAAGTAACCACATGGGTATTAGCATTCCAAGCTCCAGATTATGGCTGTATGTTGGCATGTGTGTGCAGCTGATCTATCGGCTGTGTGTCTGGAGCTGGTGTGTTGTTCCAGCTCGGGACAGGCGTCGTTTCTCCACAGTTTTGTTTTACCAGTGTGTGTGTGTGTGTGTGTTTGTGTGTGTGTGTGTGTGTGTATGTGTGTGTGAGAGAGGGAGACAGGGTTGTGTGTGTGAATACGCGCAGCAGTTGCTTGGTGGTCAGCACCTGCTGCACCCGTCAGTTTGAACAGACAGGTTTACTGACTGGCCTCATTGTTGAGCCGCTGCCACTTGATTCTATTCATCTGCATATCTACAGTCTTACTCACATTATCACCCATGTGACAAGTCTATTCAATTGATGGTTGTGATTTAAATGCAGAAATGCACGTTTTGCTTTGTCCTCTTCGTTGCACCTCTACGTTTTTATACAAAATAGTTTAAGTTCTGATTCCCTTGTAGAAGATAAGAGCACTTTTTGACTGTAGCCAAAACTGAAACATAGAGTTACTGCTCTCTCTTTTAGTCCTTCTATTATCAGAGATCATAATGATTTTTTTGTAGGTGGAGGGGCAGAGATTTAGTTCAAAGAACCGGCTGTGTGTCTTGTGGATGTGTCATGCACTTGTTATTCCTAGAGCACCATCTTTTATTGTCTCCACCATCTGTTTCCGTCAGCACCTTGTATGTCAGAAGGCAGAACTCAGGCTCCCACTGGCCTGGAAACATGCTGCCTTCTTTTTCAATATGTGATTGCTGTTTGGATTATATGTGGCACAAATCACTGATGATACTGAAATCACAGATTGGACCTAACCTCTAGAATGTTCACAGTTACTCACTATAACATAAATCTATATAACTCCACAAATCCAAACACCCTGTGCAATGTTAAAGAGGGTGAAAGAATATGTGGTTGAGTAATTGTTTGCGTAATCCTGCAAACTAACCAGCAGCACACAAGGAAAACATTGGTTTTGATGGGATTCTGCATCAGTGGGCCAGTGGACCCGTAATTACTGTGGTTATTTCACCATCTTTGCTTTCCACTACCTGGGTAAAGCCACGATAGCTTCTTGGTTGCACTGTGACAGACGCTTTTCCTTTCAGGATGTTTCGGCTCCAGGATGTTAGCTTGCTACGTCTAGGGGGGGAGTAGGGGAACCATAACACATGTTACTGTTAGGCTGACTCGGAGAACAACAAAACAGGGCACAACAGCAAACTGGATCAGTAAGTGTGTTTTATTTAGCCAGCGATCCGCCAAGGGGAATAGGGAACTATAAGCGGAGCCAAAGCAAAGAAAACAAGATAAAGTGACAACTAACTAGTGCACACATACAACCTAGCTAATACATACAGAGGGTGGCCCCGCTCCTAACCTGATGTGATAACAGAGTATGGTCTACGTGATGGCAGTGTAAACCCAAGGGTGTCTTACCTATTCACCTAAACCCCGGTGGCATCTCACAAACAAAAGGCAACAGCTCCACACAGCCCACACACAGGCAGACAATGGCCTCTCTCAATGGAGACAAAACAGGTGCAAGTTATCAAGGCCTGACGACACTAATTGGCCAACAGACAGCTCCCAGATTGGACAGGGGGTTGGACGATGGTGGAGGAACAGCCAATGGTGTGAGACCTGCAGAGAATGAGAGGGGAGACACAGGAAAACAACCACACACGTAACACCCCCACCCATAAGAGCAAACATCACACACGAGAAAGGGCATCCGCACACATATTCTCGGAGCCCTTCTTGTGACGAATCACCAGGTTGTACCCCTGCACAATCAGCGCCCACCGCATGAGGCGCTGGTTCTGATTATACATCCGGTGGAGAAAAACCAGCGGATTGTGATCCGTGTAGACCACAATTGGCCTAGAACTCGATCCCAAATAAACTTCAAAAAACTGGAGTGCCATCAGCAAAGCCAGAGCTTCCTGCTCAATAGTAGAGTACCGTGTCTGGCACTCATTGAACTTCCGTGAGAAGTAGCAGACCGGATGGTCCAGCCCGTTGGAATCCTCCTGGATAAGAACGGCACCGGCACCTACATTGCATGCGTCTACCTCCATCTTGAATGGCTTCTCAAAGTCAGGAGCCACCAGAACAGGGGTACTACATAGCAGAGTCTTAACAGAAACAAAAGCGTGTTGGCAATCTGGAGACCACGCAAACGGGACCAAGGGGCTCAGCAGACTAGTCAGAGGGGCGACAACAGAGGAAAAATTCCTACAGAACCCACGATAATACCCAGCCATACCCAAGAAGCGGCGCAGCTCACGCCGGGTGATGGGCACTGGGAAGGCAGTGATAGCAGTCACCCTAGCCTCCACGGGGCGCACCTCACCACCCCCAACCTGTTTACCAAGGTAAGTAACGGTAGCCCTACCAAACTCACATTTTGCCAAATTCAGCGTCAAGGAAGCCCTCGCCAAACGCTGGAACACTGTTGTCAAGGTATCTACATGAGCAGCCCAATCAGACGAATACACAACTACATCATCGAGGTAAGCAGCACAGTGTGGGACGTCAGCTAAAACACTATTCACTAAGCGCTGGAAAGTGGCAGGTGCATTCCGCATCCCAAACGCCATCACTGAGTACTGCTGAAACTTGTCTGGAGTGACAAATGCGGAGATCTCCGAAGCACGAGCAGTAAGTGGGACTTGCCAATATCCCTTTAACAGATCCAGCTTTGTCACATACCGGGCAGACCCAATGGTGTCCACACAATCATCAATACGCGGCAACGGGTACGAGTCAGGAACCGTGACTGCGTTCACCTTCCTATAATCCGTACAGAAACGGAACGTGCCATCAGGCTTGGGTACCAAGAGGCATGGTGAACTCCAAGGACTAGAGCTCGAAGACGCCAGACTATTCTCTACTAAATAAGACACCTCCTGCAACATGATCAACCTTTTCGTAGCGTTAATGCGGTATGGATGCTGCTTGATAGGTGCTGCACCTCCCACATCTATATCATGCTTCAAAACGTTGGTCAGGGAAGGAACATCACCGAACAGACAAGGGAACCCACGTATTAGGGCTACCATGTCAGCCCTACGTTCCTCATCCAGATAGGCCAGATGCGAGTCCAGAGATGACAGCATCCGAGAGTTCAACAACCGAGGGGTCTGTTGAGGAGCACTCCGCAACTCCAATCCATCCTCGTCACCCTCAGGAACCTGGTAGGAGCCTGGAACCAATACAGCTGGAACGGCAGACTTGACTGTGGGACCCGTAGACCCTTCTACGGAGTCCTCAGGAGGAGTAACTTTTGCATGATACAACTTAAGCATGTTAACATGGCAAACTCTTGTCTTGCGCCTCCGATCTGGGGTCTGTATAACATAATCTGTGTCACTCAACTTCCGTCCCACACAATAAGGACCGGAGAAACGGGCAGAGAGGGAGGATCCGGGAATGGGAAGCAGAACTAGAACCTGGTCACCCGTCTGCAGTGAACGTGGGACAGCCTTCTCATCAAAGTGACGCTTCATCCGCTTCTGTGAGGCGGACAGAGCTTCCCTAGCGAGGGCACAGGCACTGTGCAACCGTTCACGGAACCGGCTCACATAAGTTAACACATTTTGAGAAGAAGCACTACCCGAGATAAGCTGGTCTTTCAGAACTCTGAGAGGGCCGCGTACCGTATGTCCAAAAACAAGGTCAGCCGGACTAAACCCTAAGGACTCCTGAACGATCTCACGAACCGCAAACAAGGCAAAAGGAACACCCTCATCCCAGTCTCTCCCGGTCTCGAGACAGTACTTTCGCAGTATGGATTTAAGCGTTTGGTGCCAACGTTCGAGAGCACCCTGAGACTCAGGGTGGTAGGCACTGGAAACTCTGTGTGTAATAGACAAAGATGTCAGCACCTGCTCAAAAAGGTTAGAAAGGAAATTACTTCCTTGATCAGTTTGCACCACTTTCGGGAGCCCAAACGTCGAGAAAACTTAACCAAAGCCTTGACCACTGCCTGAGCAGTGATTTTCCGAAGGGGAATAGCCTCAGGATACCGTGTAGCAACACACATAATCGTCAATAAAAACTGGTTACCAGTCTTAGACTTAGGCAATGGGCCAACACAATCAACTAACACGTGCTCAAAAGGCTCACCTAACGCGGGTATCGGACAGAGAGGAGCGGGTGGAATAACCTGGTTTGGTTTTCCTGTGACCTGACAGGTATGACAAGTACGACAGAATGCAGCTACATCACGTTTCAGTCCAGGCCAAAAGAAGTGCCTTAGAATCCTGTCATAGGTTTTCGTGATACCTAAATGACCAGACCATACGTGACTATGAGCAAGTGATAGAATATCCTGTCGATATGCAACAGGCACTACAATCTGATAGATCACACTCCAGTCACGTTCTGAATCAAGAGATGAAGTCCACTTACGCATGAGAAGAGCATTATCTAGGAAGTAACCCACCTTACCGTCGATATCCCCACCCGGAGTAACAGCCTTCCCATAACACTGCTCCAGTGTAGAATCTATCTTTTGCATAGCAACCAGCTTATCACGAGTTATCGGTAGAGGCAATGGGTCGAGACTAAGGCCAGCACTCTCAACGGCACTGTTCTTATCAGGCTGTGGAGGGGGCACAGAGGTAGAACCAGTAACCTCATTTACGTCCCCCACTGGGACAAGAAAGGAGTCAGACAGGTCAACCACATTACTCAATGGTCGGGACTGCGCCCGTGTAACAGCCCCCACCGGAAAAATCCCAGGGAATCTCTCGGCTAACTCATCCTCAGCGTTAGCTTCGGGACAGTCCAATACCTCCAACATAGGCAGCACTCTGCCTCCAGCAATATCATTGCCCATGATAAACTGAACGCCTTTTACCGGCAGGTTATGACATACCCCGACTTTGAAAATTCCACTGACTAAATCACATTTTAAATGTATCAGGTGCAAGGGGACTGGCACAAATCCCATCTCTATGCCCTGAACCAAAACACTGGAACCACAGAATGAATCACCTGACAATGGCACTGCATCAGAGAGGATAAACGACTGGGCCGCCCCAGTGTCACGGAGAATCTGAACCTTTTGCTGTTCCTTTGGATCACCGGTCAGTGACACAAGACCACTCAAAATGAATGGTTTGTAGCTGGGGTCAGGAAGGTCAGAAATGCACACATTCGGCATAACTGCCACAGAGCGAGAAACTGTACTTATCAACCCAACCCCCTTTTGTTGTTGAACGGGCGGTGGATGATTTCTCATACGAAGCTGACAGTCAGCAATTAAATGGCCAAATTCATGACAATAATAACACTCCCGTTCCTCCCTAGAACGTAAAGGTAGCGAAACTGACCTGCGAAACTGAGTGGTTGGAGAGGTAGAGAACGAATGAGCGGGCTTGTGGGTGAGTACAAACTCGTCCGCTAATACAGCTGCCTGGGACATTGACACCACTTTTTGCTCATTCAAGTATGTTACTATACGTTCTGATACACTATTCTTGAATTCCTCCAGCAGGACTAATTCTCGAAGAGAGGAAAAATCTGTAGTTTTAGTGGCGGTGCACCACCGATCAAACAAGGTGGCCTTCTCTCGAGCAAACTCCATGAAAGTACGATCAGGAGACTTTTTGCAACTCCTAAATTTTTGTCTATATGCCTCAGGTACTAACTCATACGCACGAAGAACAGTGGTTTTAACAATTTCGTAATCTAGACTGTCCGCCAACGAAATGGACGCCAACACCTCCTGAGCTTTACCAGTTAGTTTACACTGAAGCAAGAGGGGCCACACCTCTTTAGGCCACTGCATAGAAACTGCGATGCGTTCAAACACACCAAAATAAGAATCGATTTCCGATTCCCGGAACTGCGGAACCAACGCCATTTGTTTAGTCACATCCAATGTGCAAAATGAGCTAGCTAGTGGAGAAGAGAGGGTGGTTTGGGGTGAACGTGCTGCACTTGCAGCCTCCAATTCCAACCTCCGTAGTTTCACCTCCTTCTCTGCCTCAATCCGTCGGATCTCCAGATGGTGCTCACGCTCAGCTTGCCTCTCTCCACGCTCAGCCTCCATTTGCAAGCGGGCCAACCTTACTTTCAGACGGGCGTCCTGAGACGACATTAATAAAGTAGGTGACAACGGATTAAAGCGTGGTAAGGTAGCGGGTGGCTTAGCCTCTGCCCCAGCCTGCATGTCCTCCCTATCATCACTACAAGGAGAAGCCGCATTCACACCAAGCACCTCCTTGCCCACCAGCATATCCACGACACACTCCTTAAGTCTCGCTTTGAGCAGGGTCCCCTGAACTGGAAACTCAAAATGAGCCGCTATGGCATATAAATCAGCCTTCCGGCATCTGTCAATTCGATCCATAGACGGATCAGCCAAAAAGACACCCAAATCAAAAGCCTCCATAACGAGCCCTACAAAAACAACTACTGCCTATCTTATACACACAAACCAGCTACACTATGTGCACACCTGCATCGAACACCTCTAAGCCAGCCCGACGTGGAGTCCTACAATGAGGATCCCGGATGAGCCCCCAAATATGTTACGGCTCCAGGATGTTAGCTTGCTACGTCTAGGGGGGGAGTAGGGGAACCATAACACATGTTACTGTTAGGCTGACTCGGAGAACAACAAAACAGGGCACAACAGCAAACTGGATCAGTAAGTGTGTTTTATTTAGCCAGCGATCCGCCAAGGGGAATAGGGAACTATAAGCGGAGCCAAAGCAAAGAAAACAAGATAAAGTGACAACTAACTAGTGCACACATACAACCTAGCTAATACATACAGAGGGTGGCCCCGCTCCTAACCTGATGTGATAACAGAGTATGGTCTACGTGATGGCAGTGTAAACCCAAGGGTGTCTTACCTATTCACCTAAACCCCGGTGGCATCTCACAAACAAAAGGCAACAGCTCCACACAGCCCACACACAGGCAGACAATGGCCTCTCTCAATGGAGACAAAACAGGTGCAAGTTATCAAGGCCTGACGACACTAATTGGCCAACAGACAGCTCCCAGATTGGACAGGGGGTTGGACGATGGTGGAGGAACAGCCAATGGTGTGAGACCTGCAGAGAATGAGAGGGGAGACACAGGAAAACAACCACACACGTAACACAGGACTAAATGGAACCCATATTCTTTTTCTACGAATGCTTAGTTTAATGGTGCTGGATAGAATGCTATTGTGAAATTGATGCTTGTAAGGAACCAATCTAAATGTAGATGGGGGCGTTTTTCAGTAGCCATTACTTTTGCAATCAACATTTGCTTCATAGCGTGTTTGTAGTATTTTCGTTATTGGCAATGTTTCTGGATTTTTTTTTGATATTTCAGAAGAAATGAAATAGAGTCAGTTCAAGTTACATCATAAACGGTTAACATTGTACATGTATAGCACAGTATGAAGTGATGTGGTTGCAGGAGGATTCAGCTGAGTCATAATGGTGATAATGTCCCAAGCACACATGTGATAAGACATTTAAAGAAAGTGCTCGGTTTGGTGATATTAGTTCTTTGGAAAAAACGTGTAGAAATGACCTCTGCTCCACTGGGACACAGTTAACTTATACTTTTGTCTGGTCTTGAGTCCAGTTACATAACCTGAAGATGTTCCTGGACGATGTAGCTTTTCAGAAAGTGCAGCCAAATCCTCCAGCTCCCAATCTGTCTTTGTCTCTCACCCCCATTTCCCTCCCTGTCTCCTGCTCTGGCCTAAGAGCTGGAGAACTTCTTCAGTGACTCCCCTCGGTGGCTCGGTGCTCATCGATATCCATATAAGAGCAGAGGAGGCAGGTTTCTGTGCCGAGTGTCCGGCAGAGTTGATGCAAGGCAACGGAGAGGAATGCAGATGCGGATCTAAAGATGGAATGCCAGAGTAAATGTTTAAGAAAAGGAGGGAGGATGAAGGTTCCTGGTCTGCTGTGTGTGAGTGAGAGAGAGAGAGAGAGGGAGTTTCAATCATACACTTCTTCTGCATGTGTTGACACCAGTGCATGTGTGTCTGTGGCTCCTTCATCACTGAGACAAATCTACTGTTTGCATGTGGTTAGCAAGTTCAGCACCAAGGATGGTCGGGAGTTTTGTGAGTTAACATCACGGCTGTGGAGCTTGTGAAATTGAAACAGACGTTCGTGGCTGAACTTCAGTTATTCTACTCAACCCAGTAAATCTCAGTATGTATAAAGACGACAAACTGAAACAAGCGATGTCCTCCACAGAGAATGAAGTTTGATTCTGAGCTTCACATCTTAGAGATTTGCTGCGAGATGCTCTGATGCTGAGTCACCCGGCGGTTTGTTGAGGCCTCATCTCGTGGTGTTTACATGTTTTCCTGGGTGTTGAGTTTTGTGGCCTGTTTTGTACACTGACTGTGTTGCAAGATTATACCGTTGCGTTGAGTTTCACATTTCTATAAATCACCTCTCTCTGACCTCATGAAATCAGAGAGCAGGTGGTCCCAGATATCTACTGGGTGGAAACATTGAAATCAGAAAAACCAATTCATCCTCTCACAGAGAGATTCACTGGGTTCAGGAGATGAGGCTGCAGGCGTGGTTCATTAACAGATCAACTAATAGAAAAATACTTATCCTACATTCTAAAGGTGTCTGTTTTATCAAGATATTTTTCCTATTTAATAATTTAAAGACTGATGAAGGGGTTTAAATTAAACTGCTTAATTGCAAATGACTTTTACATTAAGGAGGTAGGCTGCAACTTGTTGTCAACGACTCTGTGTTCAGAGTCCACCTCAGTGTTCTGACTTGGAAGTGTTATTTGTGATGCCAGTAAAGTTTTCAACTAAGAAAACCTTCAGGGCGACAGAGATCAGATGGAGAGCAAGTGACTGAGGATGTATCATGAGTTGTTGTTGTTGTTGTTGTTGTTTTTGAATTGGCAAACAAGAGAAGAGGAAACATGATAGGAAACATGGAGATAAAGAAAAACAAGCAATAAGAGAAAGTGAAAAGGAGTTGAGGAATGAGGAGGACTGATCGGAAGGAGCAGGAAGGGTCAGAGGAGAGAGAAGGAGACGGATGGTGAGGGTGACAAATCTGGGGAAGGAGAGGGAGTGAGAAGGAAAACAAGAGACGGTCCCTGGTAAACAGGCCGGCGGCTGACAGGGTGACCTCGCTCCCTCAGGCAGCCACTCACAACACATGTTGCCTTATTAGGGGCGTCTACAGGCAATGTGGGCAGACCAGGGAAGGTGCTGGGGGGGGTTTGTGTGTGAAAGGGAGAATAAGCATCACACAGAGGAGGTGAGTTAACGTGCAGGCAAGACAGTTTGTAACGAGATTAAAGAGCCGGAGTTACTTCTGCAATGCAGTTCACTAAATACTTTATCCTGCAACAAAATGCACTTTGCACATCCATGCATATTATATATAATCTAATATTATATTTAGAAATATAACCTGTTTCCTTTCATTGTGGACTGAAATATCTCCTTTTGTTGTCAATCTCTTAAGAGCTTGTTTGTGTTGGGGTGTGTGCACTCAAGTTTCATTACCGCTGTCATGAACAGAAGAGGAGGCTATGTTACTGTGAATATTTTGACCAGCAGTGTCTTTGTGATTTCAGGTTATTTTTTTAATATTTGTAGTTGTCAATCTCCAATTTGAAGTTGAAGATTTCAGAGGGACATGAACAGAAGACCCACAGGAGTGGAATGTGCTCTTCTCACAGAGGAATATTGGGGTCATGCAAAAGAATGAAAATTAGAGGAAGACTTTGCTTCGCCTTTTGCATTTCGAGCATAAAATTAAAATGTACAAACAAAAATTCACCATTTTCTCAGTAGGTTTTAATTGTTTTCCACCTGCTCAGATGTGGAGCAGAAAAAGACTTGCTCATGATGTGATATTTAACCGTTGAACAGAGTATTCTATCTAAACTGGCATCAAGTCAAGGATGTAAGTTAAATCCTTACAACTATAAAGAATTGTATTTCCAGGGGTAACCTGAATTTTTACAATCTTCGGACCCCCATGCTTCCAGAGCTAGAAGGTTCCTGGTTTGGATTCCAGTTGGTGATGTTTCTCCCCGTGTCTCCATGGGTTTTCTCCTGGAACTCGGACTTCTCCCCAAAGTCCAAAACCATGCAGATTGGGATTAGGTTGATTTGAGACTCCAAATTGACTGTAGGTGTAAACGTGATTGTGAAAGGTTGTTTGCTCTTGTGATCCCCTGATGACCTGTCCAGGATGTTCCGCCTCTTGCTCACTGTCGGCTCGGTTTGGCTCCAGCCCCCCGCGACCCTCAAATGAAGGGCTGTAAAGATAATAGATTGATGGATGGACACATTAAAAAAACAGAAAAAGTAAGATTTCACAGCCAAACTATCCGAAAACTCCATAGTAATATTTTGATTAAATACAGTTTTTGGACTTTTCCTTGCACTCTTGACTGAAGCCCACCTGACGGCTTGCGTGCTTTAAGGATCCCGTCTGACTCCCAGTCGCCCTGGACCCCATACCAGCCCTGCTGCCCTGCTGGCACCCTCCTCCAATCCGGTTCCAGAGTTTTTATCATCAAGGCTAATTTCTGCCTGTAATCTGATTAGGGCTCTGAGCTGCTTTAGCACCCTGCTGTGCTGTCTCTCTCTCTCTCTCTCTCTCTACCGTCCACTCCACTGACACACACACACTGTCTGACAGCCAGTCTGTGCAGGCTGTAGCTCGCTGTGTAGCCGGGGCAGTCACTGCACTGTGGCTGTGTGTGTGTGCTCGTGTGTGTGTGTGTGCTTGTGTCACCACTTTCATCCCAGCCTGTCTTCTTGCCGTTAGCAGCCCTCGCCTCCGCCGGTGAAACTCCTGCTGTCCAACGCCGTCACCACTGCTGTGACACCGGAGGGGAGTCGAGCAGAGAGCCTGTCTGCTGTGCACCTCCTTAAACATGTTTCGAAACCCATGGATCTCTAGTTACCATGTGAACCATGTCCAGCCCTGTGGCCAAGGTAAGGCCTGTAGAAGGGGAAGGCTTGGTTATAGGATGACTTTCCTATCTGCCCCTATCTCTATAGACTCCCTGGTCCATGCTGTTACTGAGCTAAAAGACCCATTATTGGTGGATTTCAGTCATATTGCAGAGGGAGACTTACTAGGAGGCTGTGGACATGTCTCATTCTGATCATACCTGACTAATTCACCTGAGGATTTTGCATTTTAATGAGTTGGGACAGAAGGTTTGATTGTATTTCGGTTGCTGAGTTTAGATGTTAGCATAGAGGCTGCTTGGAATGAATGTAGCCTATGGGTTAGTAGTGATACCACTTATCTGGTGCTGTATTTTCAACAGGTGAATGCTACTGTGTGTGTCTCTCTGTGCTGTTTTACCTTGACTATGTTTAGTGTGCTTGAAATCCTCCTCAAGGTGTATCTCTGCCCCCTGAGGTGGAAGACGGCCGGTCCTGTTCCCCCATCAACCCTTTCCACACAGATTGTGTGCAAGCAAGGGGCCTGTTGACTCAGGGCGTCTATTTTGCACCTCTTGAATATTTATAGAAATCCTTCTCCTCAGTGCGCTCGCTTTGGGACGTCTGGCACTGCCCCCCCACCCACCCCTGAGCCTGGTGCTGCTTGTTATGTTGACAACCTGCAGGCGTTTCCTAGGAAGAGCCGGGTTGACTTCTGCACGAGGGGCTTTCCAACCGAGGAGTCAGACTTGTGAGGTCATTAACAGACAGATACGTGAACGCACTCCTCCACAAGGGTCCCGTTGGCTTTTAAAAGAGATGCTGCTTTTAAAGGTTATGAAATTTATTGATTTAGAGTATGAAAAGAGAGTTATCATTGCCATGTCTTCTTCTGGGATGTGATCGTTACCAACATAAGACAAACGTGTGATGGGGAATCACACCCATGGTGCAGAGACTTCCAACTCAGATGTCTGACCTCTCGGATGTCTAATCCTGACTTGACTTGTCCTAACATGTCCTTCAATTTCACCAGGTCAGTCACTGAAGCCTTGACCTTGATGTCTCACTGATCACATGGGACTTTTACATCCTACACTCTCAGTCGTGTGGATGGTTCTGTGCTGTTGACACATCGTCTTTAGTGGCCAAAATAAGTCCGAGGTGTCTGGAGCAGTAACAAGATCCGTCTCATATACTGGAATCCAACTTTACAACACGCTGCCCTGACCCGAGAGTTAGAGGGTCAGCGGTCAGCAGGGAACCGGGACTTTCTGAGTAAACCTTTTTTTGTCAACTGACTCACAGTGAGCTGTAAAGTTTCTGTCACAGATCTACATGCTGTGGCTGCAGTGGATTGATGATAGTCATTACGTGTGGAGCTTATGACAAAAATAGCAGCCATTATAAATTATTTTGATAATCACGCTGTTATGAGCTATAGTTACGAGCCCACGTGAAGCGTCTCATTAGAGTTGTGAATGGGCTGAAGTTTATTCTCGTCTGTGACACCTGTTGTTTTGTGAATATGCAGGATCACTAGTTCGTATGTTAATTTTATAATATTAGCCTCGGTGGAAAGCAAGAGAAATATAAAAAAAAAGGTAGAAAAGGATTTCTTTCATTCAAGCTCTTGACTGAGTCTCGTTTCTTTCCTCCAGGATCTGGATCCAAAGCTGCGGCCAAACTCTGCAGCTCTGCCTCGTTTCCATCCGAAGCCTTAAGGTAAAACTCTCACAAGGAGACGTGGGTCAAATGGCGTGAGTGGAACTAGGGAGATGACGCGCAGCCTTTTCTAAGAGCATTTGCCATTCCTTTCATTTGCCTGGTCATCAAGACGGGGATATGCAAGGATATAGGTTTAGTGCTTTAGCTTATCATGCACAATAGGCATTAAAAGCTGAAGATGCCTGGAACAGCTTATCCTAAGACACTTTTTTCTTCACATGGTATTAGAGCCATAATACCTCTTTCCGGAATCCTTTACACCAAGCCTCTTTTTGCTTGAATTCAAAGTTTCCTCTGGTAGTTAGTTAGTTCAGTATAAGATCTTTATTACATTGGGAAAGTGTAGTTTAAGTGTGTGCTAGTGTGTGTGTGTGTGTGTGTGTGTGTGTGTGTGTGTGTGTGTGTCTGTGACCGGCTGTTGCTGAGACGTAAAGCCATGATTGTCTGCTTCCACTTGGACGAGAGTCAGGACTTGATGACCTGGTTTCTAAGCTGGATCCTGATGGAAGTAACAGCAGCTGAGCTTCACCTTTACCTGCGTTCACCTCTTAAAGACGACTCACTTAAAGCTGAGTCGCAGTGAAGCCTCAGATCAGACTCCAACATATGACGTCTGGCTTGTTCTTAGTTTAAGAACCAAATATGACGGCGTCCACACTAGTCCACACTGGTTGTGATTTTCACTTTCAAATACATTATATGTTGCAGTTAAAGGTTTCAGAAAGAATCTTACTGCTGCTACCTCTTTTTATTCGAGCAAATTTAAATGAAGTACCTTCACCTATTAATTTTTCCCTCAGAGGGAATCCAGAATGAAACGAGTTACATGCTCACAACAGGCTTGTCACTTCTCTTTCAGTTTTCAGAGTGACTTCCCCTCGGGTGACAAGACCGCCTTGGTCAAGAGCGTTTCAGATACAGATGCCAAACGTCTGGTCGTCCTTCCCAAGGGTTCGCATTGCTTCTCCCATAATAACATCAAAAATACTTACTTTTGACAAGTTTTATAATATTAACTTTGTGTTTTCTGATCAAACAATCAGTTTCAGAGTTGAAGAAACACTTTGAGACTCCTGTCACAAAGGATTTGGAGATGAACAGGTAGGCTCATGGCTCATTACACTGAATTCTCACACTTCTATTTCTTTAACTTCCCAGCTGCTAACCTTTTTGTCTCTTGACAGGAAGGAGAGGATAGCCCGGCGTCTGGAGGGGATGGAAAGTGACGCTCCTCCTGCTCTGGTTCCCGGTGGTTTGGTCGCCAACAGAATGCTGGAGGAGGATCCGCCGCGGTACACCCGCGCCTCAGACCCCTGTGAGCCTTGTGGGATGGGTAAGCATGGCACGTCGCATGGCAGAACGATGGTGATGGGGATGCACTTTGTGGAATTGGATTGACGTTCCTGAAATGCATCTCATCATATTTCAAAAATAACCAGTTAATTGTTTGTTAGTTGGTTTTTGTAACAAGTAGCTTGAATTGTTAGCCAAATACTTTCACTGTTGTTGAAAGATATTTGTGTCCTAGTTCCTTCAATGGAGTTTCTCAGTGACCAACACTTGGTATCTGTGCATCTGTCCTGTAGGTGTAATGCATGTGACAGTGAAAATAAAGCACAAACAAATCTGACAGTTTAAGCATGGTGTTCATTTTGTAAGACATGGACTACCTCATTCACATTAATGTGTGTGATGTGTTTTGTTAGATTAAAACCCCATTTTTCTGATTACCTTCTAATGGAGGTAAATCAGAAATTGGTTCTCACAGTAACTCCCATGTGACACAAGTTTGCCACAATTCATTAATATTCTAAAAATGTTGTTGACATAAATTGAGTATTTTCCCTTTTTACCACAGTGAGGCGCTACAGTCGAGAGGATTTTGACGCTCCCCAGAAGAAGATGTCCTCCTCAGAAAGGTCACCTCAGGTCAAAGGTGGAGTTGGCAGTGGACGTCCAGACCCGAAGCTGGTGTATGTCGACCCAGTCACGTTGTCCACCTCCTCTACACCCACATCCGGCCCCACAGACCCCTCCAGCCTCAGTTCCAAGGCCGAGCGCATAGCCCGCTACAAAGCAGAGCGCCGCCGCCAGCTGTCAGAGCGCTATGGCATCCTCCTGGACCAGGAGGCGGACACCGACTTCACACCGAGCCACCGGTCCCGCCGAGAGCCGGAGACCTCGGGTCGACAGACAAGTGCCAGGAGAGACAGAGACGGACAGGAAACAGAGGAAGTGGGACGGGACCCCAGGGTGCCATACCGCTCTGGAGTGGGAAAAGTTTACATGAGGACTCATCCAGACGCTGCACCTGTTAACACATCAAACCCCGCCCACACAACCCCAGCTCCTCCCCCCACACAGGAAAGACAGAGCCGATATTCTGAGCGGGAAAGAGCGATGAACATGGAGAACTACCGGCGTGGAGGAGCCCAAGAGCGCAGAACCGCTTCCAGATCCAGAACCCAGGAAGCGCATCCGCCCCAGCCCCAGCCCCAACAACCACAGAACCCCCCACACCACCAAGAAGCTGCCCACCAGGAGCCAAGCCCCGCCTCCACAAGGGATTACAGCATCGCAGCAGTGCCCAACTCTCCTCGCACCGCCCGCCGGGCGTCCCTGCCCTCCACCCGCTACGGCATCTCACCCGGGGATTTATTCATAGAGCAGCAGGCCCAGAGCATCCTCAACAGACAGGGGTGAGTTTATAAAAACATTCATGTTCACAAAACACATCATGATGGAAGGTTGTTTGGTCATCAAGTCTTTTATACGAAATAGAGAGCAAGTATGTGACAAAGTGCTTTAATCCAAAGAGATAAAATAAAGAACTTCTACTTAGCAAACCACTTGAATTTTTGCTATTATTGTTTGAGACGATAAAACTTTAGATAAAACATCTAAAGAAATTGCAAACTTCATACAGCTTGGGAAGTCGAGTGGCTGCTGAGCTAGCTAGCTGCTACTTTTACCCACAGACTAAATCTTTCTAGCTGTGTCATGCTTGTCCTGCTCCAGTTTCACATGGATAGATGCTCTGGGGAGCTCGTCAAGGAAAGGCTATAGGGCGAGAGGGAAAATGGCAGGATATGCTTTTGGAAGGGATATGATTTCCAGACTTGTCCCATGAGGTAACCCTGATCTAACAGCAGCTTGGTTAATTAGCTAAGTGCTACATCTCACTTTCTATTATAAACCTGAATATGCTACCAGAAAAGGAATTGGAATTGTATTGGTTCTTAAGTACAGCAAATAAATAAGACTTTGACTTGATGGCATTAAGGCAGGTGATGAATTGGACGATGAGCTAAAGGCCATAATTATTTTTGTTCATATTTACGACCGTTGAAATTACATCACCAACATAGATCTGCGACAAATGTCTTCAGCTTGTCTTCAAGGAACTGTCCACGCGACCGGATACATGTGTTTTAAGCTGGCAGCGCTCAGACACTCAGGGAAGCACTGGTCATGAAGCACTGATCTGTTCTTAACAGGGTTATCATGTGTCTAGAATTAAAGGAAGTGGAAATGTCTTAAATGAGATGATAAATATTTGTCACATGTAAAAAATTTGAATTGCAATCAACTACAGGAACGACTTTCAGTAAAGCACAGACCTCTACCAAGGCCCAACAGTCACTTTAAATTCTCCTAATTTACACACTTGTAGATGTTATTTTTATTTAAATTTTTAGACCTCAGGCACTGTCCTGTTTGTCCTCTTAAAACATGGCACCATCTTTTTGAGCCAAACATCAGCCTTAAAGACTTGCACTAAGCTCACAAGAGAACAGTTTGTGGAAACAGATCAACTTCATGACACAAACATGACCATACCCAGAACTCTGTAAAACTGACCCTCTGCCCATCATCCCCAGCACCTACATTCTTGTTGAATTAGTGTGACTGTGTGTGGCCTGGGTTTCGTCAGCACACGAGTGGTGAACCAGAGTTGATGGGCTGACAACACTTGTCAGCTTCAGACCCTGACTCAGTCAGTCGCAGACATCAGCACTCGTGAGGAGAGGCTCTATTCACATCTCCGCAAACTCTGGCCTATTAATCCCTCAGAAATTACATCTGAGTCCTGAACCCTGTTAGTGATTTGGATAATGTCCTGGCCTACAACATGCTTCTCCCCTTGAGAGCTGCAGGAGAGCTCCTTGCATGTATGGATTTTACATTAATTTTACTCATAGGTTTGTGCAGCTTTGTAGAATGTAGAGTGAAACACATTACCCATAACCTTTGATTGATTTATCTCTGTATTCCTGGAAGATCTGCCATCACAATTTGAGGTCCTTGGTTGTTTATTTCTGGACCAGACAGTGGCCCAGATGAATGGCCTAGTTGGCCTGCAGAAAGGATGAAGGTCCATGGCCTGTCTTTGAGCTCTATGGACAGGTGGACTTCATAAAGACATGGATTTGTTAGTGAAGCTTGAGTTGTTTCATTGGTGCATAAGGAATAGTTTTTCTTTGCTGGTTTGCTTGCAAAACGTAAGTTTATTCCAAAGAAATCAAACCCTCTCTATGTTTATTCAATTTGTTTTTAACAGCTATTTTATCACAAATTAGGATATTCAGATTACACTTTTTTTCAAGTCTATTGTATTCCGCTGGCACAGACAGCCTTTGTGACCTTATCAGCTGCTTGTGCTAGCTAGTATTAGCGTGTACTTGTGTAGCACTAGCACAGTTTAAGTCCTTCATGCCATGTCAGATAAACCAGAGGCCCATCAATTATGTCTGGCTTAGTGGTCTACAATGAGATTAGAGCAACCTTTGGATACCAGAGGTCAGAAGGTTATAGATGAAAATAGTTTGGCTTACTTTTTGGCACAGAGACATTCGAGCGAGAGAGAGAGAGAGAGAGTGAGAGAGAGCGAGAGAGTTGTTTGAACTAAGTCTAAAATCTAAACCCAGAGCATGCTGCTTCTTGACCTTGCTGCAAAGCTATTGTAGGATTTGGAAGATCAAGTTGGTCTCATGACAGTCTCAGGTCGTAAACTTTTATTTCACAAGAACACATCACAGATGAGATTTGTGTAATGCCAGAAAATGTATATCTCTAAAATATTTTAAAATTTTAACCTTTTTTCATTGTCTGTCCTACCAGAATTGAAGGCACCTACTCAGTTCAAATTATATAAGATTATTAATTAATTTACCTGCCCTTGTATCCCAAGGAGGAAAATAACATTTGGCATATGTCTTTTAGATCACCTCTTGTTTGAGTTTGGAGAGTTTCATAGCTTTTTACTTGAGCTGGAATCTCAGTGTCCCTTATCCATTCCTTTCCCCAAGAATCCGAGCAAGGGAACGATTGTCCAGAGATGAAACTGCCCAGAGGCCCCCTGACTGGAGTCCAGACATGAATCAGGTTGACAGACACCGTACTCAAAGGAACACTGCTCAGTATACGCCACAGCACGCAGAATCCACCCAGCAAAGGACTGTTCACCAGCCTCAGCCCAGCCCTGGCCACCATCCTTCTCACGGGCAGACAGCCTACCCTTCCACTCCTCCGGAGTACAGACATTCTGTTCCTGAAGTGGACTCACAGCCCTATTTGGGTATGCCTGCCCTGGTGGCTACTGCCAAACTTCCTGGACCTCCTGAGGTACTACCACGACGGAGAGTGAGTGCCGACCAAATCCATGCCGCTCACAAGGAGGCAAGACTAGAGGCCAGGCAGGCCCTGAAGGAAGAGGCCCACACAGAGGGCCTGCTTAAGAGTCGGAAAGCTGTGCTGCCTTCAGAGATCCGCCGAAGAGAAAAGAGTGTGGATGATCCTCACAGAGGCCGGCATGAAGATATGGACTGGCAAAACTACAGCCCAGAACAGAGGAGGATGAGTCAAGGCGAGGAAGACTGGGATTGGGACAAAACAAGGGAGAGGGGGAGAGAGAGAAATGTTGAGAGGATGAGGGAAAGGGGGAGACAGAATGTTGACAGCCAAGAGGAGAGAATATTTAAATCTTTGCAGCCGTCCCACTCATCCGAACGGCAGCAGCCCAGGGAGCACCGATCCTCAGAGACTATGTTCCATCAAGAGCCCCAAATTCCATATGAAGATCCCCCAATGCAACAACAGTATGAACCCAGTAAGAGGCAGCATGTTGCTCAAACTCAGCAGGCAGACCCACAAAGGCAGCACCAGTATGACCAGTCGAGACAGCCGCAAGAGCCTCAAAGACAACAACCCTTTCAAAAAAGGCAGGAGTACATGCTCCAACAACAAGAACCTCCAATTCAGCAACAAGACCTTGAGAGAAGACCAGATCCAAGACTAGACAAAGAGTTTGAGCCTCAGAGGGCGCAGCAGCAGGATCCTTCAGAGCAGCAGAGGTTTGACTCGGCTGTCTACCTCCAGAAGGGATCTTCTCTGCCTCAGGTCAAAAGCAGAAGCATGGAGCTCGGCGGAGGTCCCAAACCCAAGACTCGAACACGCTCCATGTCAGATATAGGTGTTAGCGAGCATTCGGCTATGTATCGTATGGAGAGGGCAGCAGCCAGCCGGGACGCATCCAGAGCCATTCCATCTGCAGGGGTGGCTAACGGGGATTTGGGCACGCTGGACACCAGGGTGTCGGTAGCACAGCTGCGACACTCCTATCTGGAAAATGCCAACCGGAAACCTGAGTTGTACGTCCAATAGCATGGGCACTGTGTGGCATTGCTGAATAACTCTTCTTACTCTGCATTATTGAGCTGTTGCAGACAAATAATCCAACGGTGATTCATGAAAATAACGCAGATAGAACATGAGGCATGACATCTTAGGTTCAATTTAGCTTAACTTACTTGCGCAAGTTCGCATCAGGTCTTGCAAGTTACCCTTTGGCAGTTTTCTGCATGTTAACCTCGGGTCATGGCTGTTCACAGTTGAGTTGCAGTTACGTGTGTGCAGCTAAGTGTGTGAGGCCCTGTTCTTCTAATTCGAGTGGAGTTTCTTGTGCACTGTTAATCCACTAAAACAAAATCAAAACCAACCATTAGTAACATTTTTTTGTCCCTTTTTTTGTTGTCTTTGTCCGTCCGTCCTCAATGACCCTCGACTCCAAAAAGTGAGGCCACAAAAGTAGATCTGTCAGCAGTGGAGGTAGATCCAGCTAGTGGCAGTGATCGAGACAGGCCCGCTCGGAAGCCTCGTCGCTACATCACTCCGGGAGACAGTCGCTTGTCGGAGAGGTTTAGGACCCAGCCCATCACCTCTGCAGAGCGTTTGGAGTCTGATAGGTACAGGAGAAGCTCTCTGATCTGCAGGAGCTCTTCAGAATCCTTCTATTTACAATGAACAAAACACTACATGGAGTGGAAGGGCATGGTTCAAGTGTGGCATGCAGATCACGATCATATCTAGTGGTTCCTGAAATCACTGACGCATACATTTGTTCTCTGCAGGTCACGTCTCAGCCCATCACAGCTACAGGATCCCGACGGTAAATTCAGTGTATTGCATATATAACAGTATGTGTGTTTGTGTATGGATGTGATTTTCTGTTTAAGTACAGTACATGACACGTAACATTACTTCTTTCGGTAGATGAAGAGAAGCTTGACGACAGAGCCAAGATGAGCGTGGCTGCCAAGAGGTCTCTCTTCAGGGTACAACTCCTTTTAATGAATTATCGTTAATTATATATCCTCAACCTCAGCTGGACCAAACAGTCCTCATATTTTTCTTGACATTTTCCTTCAGGACTTGGAGAGGACATCAGACGGGAGCGTTCCCAAACCACGTTCTCGAAACGCTGCTGTGGACAGACGTCTAAGAAGAGTTCAAGACCGATCACAAACGCAGCCTGTCACCAACAGGGAGGTGGTCAATGCCTCAAGGTAGCTCCTACATATTGCTTATATAGCTGTAGTTTGTATCATATAATTTAAAATATACCATGAACAGTATGTTCTGTTCCCTTTCTCATCTTTTCAATCGTCTGCCTTTTTGCTGACTCTTCAGAAAACCCTGTTAACTTCTTTCACAGAATAAGTGATGTATATCTAACTCTTTCCACTTCTACTCCTTTCTTCACTTTAAAGTGACGCCGACACATTGCCGCAAGCTGTGGACACTCACACAGCTGTAGCTTGCATTCCGAGCTCCACTGTCGTCAGCACAAGTCGGACAAACACCAGGTACAGTCGCACTGAGCTGCTTTGTATCTGTGTGTGTTTGACAGTGTTGTCTACTTACTCAGATAATATGTGTGCTCTTTGCAGCACTGTTGTGTTTATGTTTGGTTCTGTTATAATTTTAACTAGAGAGTGTGTCTAATGGATGAAAACAACCTTAGGCTCAATGATTTTTAAGATTTCAGTAGAACGATTAGATGAACTTCACTGGGTTTATAAACTACCAGTTAATGAGCTTGAGTCTCGTATTTATTCATTTAATGAATCAAACATTTTTAAGGACATAAGTTGACCTGTTAAATCTTTCAAACTTAATTCCTCACTTGTACTGATTCTGATCAATGTGCTATACAGATGCATTTAACTCTCCATCTCCCTCTCCTGGTTGCAGTGGAGATCTGTTCATCCAGTTCCCTCTACCTTGTTCTTTCTGTCCCCCTTAATGTGCTGCTCCTGAGCTCAGTGCACCTTATACGGGAAGACAGCCAGTGTTTACACAATAACTCTTTCAATATTTTCCATGCACGGTTTCCATGCATTCCTCCTGCAGTGATTCCCACTTGCAGGTCACACATGTCAGTGAAGAGTTAGGTTCCAAAGGTCAGGGGTTGAGCCTGTTAAAGCCCTTTGCGAGTCGGGGGTTCACGTGTCCTGCGTGTTTGTTTACCAACCCCAGGTTTAACTTAGCACACTGCGGGGAGATCATCATAACACCCTGCACACATATGAGTGCATTATATGATTATCTGGCATATGTGCGCTGATCTGCTTATGTCTTTGTTGCTGTGATTATAATCTGACACGCCTCTCAAGAGTTAGTCACCTGCCTGGTATCTGCATGCAGGTTCATCTGTTTAATACTTAGGGAAGGAATACATTAGCTTATAAAACATTAAGACAACACCCTTAGTAAAAACTTTATGTAATAAATAATGTGTTTGTTTGAAGAGAGACAGGTTAGTTAGTTATATTCTTAATAAAACGATTTTAATTAAATAATTAAAAGAGACTATATTTCCTATTTAGTCTGTCCTCCTATTTTAATGGATAGATAAGATCTTTTATCACTTATAATATTTTCACTAGTCATTTATTGCTCTTTTCATGATGTTTAAACACGTTTCTGTCTAGAGGTGGACTTAAGGGGTGAGCTTTTACATAAAGTGGCTATTTGAGGACTGACACCCCCCCGTGACTCCCCCAGCATGCAGGCCTCCTCCCAGCCGGACTCAGCGGTGCAGGAGAAGGATGCGGAGGAGAACCAGAAACCAGCTCCGGCTCCTCGTGTCGGGGGGGCAGGCGATGACCAGGAACTTGTCTCAGACGAGCCTGACCTGTCCTGCCTGACCCTGGCGGAGAAGATGGCCCTCTTCAACCGCCTGGCTCACATTACAGACAAGCCCGGTGAAGGGGTCCATGGGGACACCCGGCAGCGGAGAGCCAACGCCCGCTTCCAGACCCAGCCCATCACTCAGGGAGAAGTGCGGCAGGTACACACATTCTACTCAAAGAAGTTAACACAATGCTGAAGATCAACGATGATATTTAATGCTGTATTTGTACATTTGTGGGGATTTATTTCTGTGAGTTATATTCACCACCTATTAGAAGGATATGTTCAGCCATCATAAATGAAATCAATAACAGTGCATCTCAGCATAACTTGTATCTAAGATCCTCTCATCAGCCCAGAAGCTACCGACAACTTCCAGGTCATTCACTCTGAGTCAGTGTTTTGCAGTGTTCCAGTTTCCCTTTGACACTTTGTGGATGGAGGACACGAGTCTCTGTGCTCTAGATATGATCAGACAAACAGAGGACACATATTCTATATATATATTTATAAATCGTTTCCATCTACGTGGTTAAAACATCACTCAATATGTCACCGCTCCAGCCCATAGTCCTCACATTGTCCTTTAGACACAGAATCAGATACTGGAGAGTGGGTGGATCTCACCTCCACCATATTCTAATCATGGTCAGAGACATAGTCAATCCCTGGTGTCCACACAGGAAGCTGAGCGACCTGTGACCTCTGCAGCGGGTAATGACGACTTAAAGGCCAATCAGAGAGACCATGTAAGACGCCTGCTGCCCGAACAGCTTCTGATCGGCTTCACTGATTGATTGAGTTTTTGACGTAGACGTAATTTGGCATTGATTTAAAGTTCAAGTCGCTTTGCTGATCTTCTGCTGCTTACTTTTCTGTGACATGCTTGTTTGTTGCATAACAAGCATGGGGATATGTGAAGGCAAACAGTGCAGGCTACTTTATTCAGGCCTCCTCCCAACCTGAATAAGACTAGCAAAGAAAATGCTTGTCCAGGGAATGAGAGTGGGTGGATCTGGCCTAGAATTGCAACCAAAAGATCAGTTGATATTTTGGTTTGGAGTTTGAGCATCTTACAAACGGCTGCGTTTTGCAAACCTTTATGTTGTTGCACTGAACAATGACAACAACTCTTTGCTGTGTAGAGTAACTACAGGAGAAGAGAAATATGGGTCATATTTCATTATGCAGTAAAATAATATGAAAGCTTATAGTGATGCAGCTTTAATGTTGCATGTTCTGTGCTACAAGTAAGTAATTCAACATTGTGAACAAACAGACATTACTACTGAATGTCTTTGTCTTGGAGATCTGATTATTAATCATACTTATTGAATATTGTCTGAAAGTGTCAAAAGTAACTTTTTCTGTCACTTTATCAGTACAATAGTAATTTAATACCAGTTTAAATTTAGCTACTGCTCCTTGCACAGGGAAACAGCAACAGTATGTGTTCATGTTGCTTATTTATTCATTTTATTAACTTTGTTCATTCAGGCATTCCAGCTCTTGTGATTAAAATAGTTTATGAATGATATAGCTTTCATATTTACAAGTGTCTGTGTGTCTTGCTGCCATTTTGTGAATGACAGCGTTGCCATAGAGACGCTCCTCGTTGTGATTCTCTCCGTCCTGACTTCTGTGACACGTCTCCTGCTGCTCCTACAGCTGAAGCACGGAGCCGAGATCAGAGTGGAGCCTTTGTCAGCGTCCCTGGTTCGATCGGTGGCAGCAGTCACCTCCCAAGCGGCCGTCGCCACGGTAACCATCAAGCCAGGCAGCAGCAGCGTGTGTGACGATGACGGCCTCCGTCCAGGGAAGTCCTCCGCCACCATCCCCTACATCCCTGCCCAACAACAGGCTTCCAGCAGCACCAGCAGCCACCAGGAGAGAGCGCTGAGGTATTTCTCCATGACCCAGAGTGGGGACCCCGGCCCCCCTGAGCCTGAGCTCACCTCCTCCCCTCTCCTCCCTGAGAGCCAGGAGAGAGGGGGGGCTCTCAGGCAGCAGCGGGAGGCTGTGGAGGAGGGCTGGAGGGAGTACCAGGAGGAGGAGGAGGTTAGGGGTAGACGACAGGGAGGAGCCACAGAAGACAGCCAAGGCGGCAACATTAAGGAGAGGCTGCACTCCCCCGACAAGGACTGGGACGGCAGGCAGCATCAGCATCCCCAGCATCAGCATCCGAGGGGCGAGCCCGAGCCTCTGTCCAGCTGGAGAGCTGCAGACAGGGATCCAGAGGCAGGAGGAAGAGGAGGAGGAGGAGGAGGAGGAAGAGGAGGCTACCTGAGAGAGGCTGCAGCCGTGCACAGCTCCTCCACTCGGGAGCAGGAGAGGAGCAGCGGCCGGAGCCAGGGAGGCGTCTCAGGTAGGAGGCTGCACTGAGAACTTAGACAGACGAGAGATGGAGAGATGGAGAGAAAAGATAATGAATTGAAAGCTAGAGCCGAGGCTGCAAAGAGGTGATGATTAAAACAGAGAGGACAAAAAAGAAGAGAGGGAAAGGGAGTGTCAAAAAAGAGGAAGCACTGTGTAGGGAAGGGTCTGCTTTGATTATCCTCATTGTCTCATGCAGCCGGCTCCCACGCATGATTGCAGACTACACACACACACTCTCATAAACACACACACACACACACACTTTTCCCAGCTGGGGGTATTTGATTTGGCTCACACAGAGGGAGAGGGTGTGTGTGTGTGTGTGTGTATAAAAGAGAGAGAGACGTCTCAGCCTGCATCTGATTAGCATATTTTTCCATGCATTTGCCTCGTGGCTCCCTTTGTCTGGAGGAGGCTCCAGGAAGCAGGTTCCTGACGAGCTGATGCTCAGTGAACACACAGCAGAGATCTCCCCATTGAACCGGGCCTGTCGTGGCAGAGAGGGGGGGGGGGGCTGCGGTCCCCTTGCACCAGATCACACTCGTGCTCAATAGGACAGTATAATGGGCCTGACCTGTTTTTATGTGCTAATGCAGAATGTGTCCAGGGGTGGTCCTTTCCCATGCATGCACACAACTAGTACACAGAGAGGAGAGCACTCAGCGAGAGAGTCCAGGACAAGCGGCCCCGGCACTTACATGAAGCAGGTAGAGGACAGAGAGGACACAATGGAAGCCTTGTCTGCAGGCTGTCCTCTTGTTTACTTCTGCATGGGGAGATTTGAACCAAAGTTGAGTCCATTACACGATGAGGGTCGGGAGGACTGGCACTGATTTACACAGATTCCCTGGCACTCGTCACCTCAGGCCTGACGTCAGCGGAAGACTTACAACTTAGATGATGAGGAAAAGGGTTTTGACTTCTTCCCAAATAGAAGAATCCTCATGTCAACATGCACAGTGTAATTAATGCAGACACATACACAGACACCTAATCAGCAGGCATGGCTTTAATTACATTTTCCTGTGTATGCATTTGTTAAAGGGATGAGTACACAGGGGATTTCAGGAGTCTGATATCGATCTGTGTACAGTGGTACATGTGCACATGTAAGTTAATGTCTCCAGACATCTAAACTAGATAATCACGGACATGATGAATGCTCATATCAAAGGTTTTGCATATTTGTATTTATATAATACATAAAAACAACTGTTTCTGTCTCAAGTTGTTTCTAATTCATCCTTTTAATGTGTTGAAGATGCTGCAACAGAAATGTGTCGGTTAAAAGTTGAAAATGGAAGCGATCACAATGTTATGCTCAATTAAAATCCATGTTGTGTTTTGATTTTGACGATATTTCATCCTTTTCTTTCAGATCATTCTGCACCCCTGAGGCCTCTGGCAGCTAAAGTGTCCTCCAGGACAGTGTCTCACGTGTCCAGCAGCCAGCAGCAGCAGCAGCAGACTGTGAACCAGCCTCCTCAAACTCTTCCCAAACCCTTCACACAGCCGCCTCCTGCAACCCAGTCCAAACCAGTTTCCATCATCCAGCCCCAGCCCTACTCCCAGCACTCCCAGCCCCCTCCAACATATCCCAAACCTTTCTCCCAGTCCCCTCAAACTCAGCCCAAACCTCAGGGATTCGTCCAGCCTCTTCCCAAGCCTTACCCCCAGACACCCCCCCAGCCTCCGCCCAAACCTCAGGTGCCTCCACAGACACCCCCCAAGCCCCAGTCCTTCCCCAAGGCCCTGGTCAAGTCCCAGTCCCTGCCCCTGGACAACAGTGAGGACTTCAGCAGGGACAGTGTCCAGTCTGGAGACCTGCTGTCCCCCACAGACTCTGGAGATCTACTGTGTGACGGCATGTCCAGCAAACAGATGTCCATCCGGGAGAGGTGAGTGGTGACTGAAGCTGAGTTACTGTCCGTGTACTGTGGGATTCTCAAGTCAAATCTGGAGCTTCAACAGCTACTGTAATATATATCCACGATCCCTCTGGAGCTCGTCCTCCTACAAGGTGGAAACAGAGACTTCCTCAAAGATCAGAAACTTACAGATTTGTTTTGTCGGCTGAGTCAAATTCACACAGTTTGACAGAATAAGGGAGAAACGGCCTGTTCTTCTTTATGAAGCTTCATGTGGGTTTGTCCCACGCTTTCTTTTCTGGAGGTGAGAGAGATCCATTTTTAGCATCACTGCCGGAACAGACCTGTACAGACCGGAGAACTCCTCTGTGATTTAGTGGAAGCGTCTTTATGTCCTCATTTCTGCTCTGTCCACAGTCTCCACACTGAGGCAGAGGAGATGATGACATACTTTATTTTCACCCCTCAGCCATCAGTTCTCTTCGTGCTGTCTGGACTCCTCTCTGTAAAGCAGAGCAGAAATCTGACCTGGTTTTTAAACCCTGAAGGATGTTTTTCTTATGACCTTGATGGAAATAAAGGAAATATAAACGGCCGGGTGACCAGAGTCAGATTCAGACATTAAAATTTGAAATGACAGACAAATTAAAACAAATATCACTGAGCCTGTCTGTGGTTTTCAAACCCATTATATAAAAATGCTGTTGTGGCACAATAAACAATTTATTTATCATTACGAATATCTTTCTTTTCATAACTAGTTATAAATATCACAACTTGCAAAGATTGTGAAATAGATTTAACAGTTTGAACCTGACTTCACCAGAGACATTTCAATCGTAAGAAATGATCTTTAAATAAAGGAATATTGATACCATATATAATATTGTCTTTTGCACACTGTCTAACAATAACATTACCATCATATCATCAGTACTATTACCATCATCTTGCCACTGCACCTTATCTACCCATTTATCTTGTGTTTCTGTTTTTATTCTTTCTAACTCAATATTTTTTATTTTATTCTATTGCATTGTATTTTATTGTATTCAAATATACCGGCTGCTATGACGACTTAATTTCCCTTCGGGGATGAATAAAGTAATCTATCTATCTATCCATCTATCTATCTATCTATCTATCTATCTATCTATCTATCTATCTATCTATCTATCTATCTATCTATCTATCTATCTATCTATCTATCTATCTATCTATCTATCTATCTATCTATCTATCTATCTATCTATCTATCTATCTATCTATCTATCTATCTATCTATCTATCTATCTATCTATCTATCTATCTATCTATCTATCTATCTATCTATCTATCTATCTGTCTGTCTGTCTGTCTGTCTGTCTGTCTGTCTGTCTGTCTGTCTGTCTGTCTGTCTGTCTGTCTGTCTGTCTGTCTGTCTGTCTGTCTGTCTGTCTGTCTGTCTGTCTGTCTGTCTGTCTGTCTGTCTGTCTGTCTGTCTGTCTATCTATCTATCTATCTATCTATCTATCTATCTATCTATCTATCTATCTATCTATATTCAGTTAATTCTTTATCTGTTTGTTCATCTTACCTTGAGATTTCTCTAGATTTACATGGCTGTATTATAAGCTGAGCAAAGTGTTTATGGAGAAGAATAAATCTCCACCTTGAAAACAAAAGCATGATCAGGTTGCAGAAATTAAAAGAATCAAATCAAGAAGAGGACAACAGGGATTATAATACGCTTCTTTTTCTCCTTGTGTCAGAGTGGCGCTGCTGAAGAAGAGCGGTGAGGAGGACTGGAAGAACCGGATCAACAAGAAGCAGGAAGTGGTGAAGGTAGCGTCCGCTGAGCAGGAGGCGCCGGTGTGGGAGCCGGAGCCGACCTGCCATGAGAAGGTCAGTCTCCACACACTATATCATCAACAACCACAATCTTATTTTGTGATTAACTCACACATACATTAATGGCATCACATCACATCGGCAATAACCACAATAACCTCAAGCTTATCTAGTAACACACATATTTGATCTGGGGCTTGTGTTTTACATCCCTGAATAAAAGAGTGCCACCTTTTAACCCCCCCATCCTCCACCTTGTCCCTGCCAGCTCTGGTCCGACTCTCTTTCAGCTAACTGCTCCTTTCATCCCCCTTTAGTCCAAATGTGGTTTGATCCCAGTCCAGCTCCGATAGACTGTAAACACCACAACATAAGAAACAGTTGACTTGTAGAATTCTAAGTTGATAAATTATTTTTGCATGAACTTCAGGAGGTAATAACTTTTTGAAAGCTCATTTCACTGAGAGAAATTATTCCAGGAAACCTGTATTTTTAAACATCAGTTTTAGTTTTAAGTGAAATCTATAAACTTGTTGAACCTGTGATTTTAGGATTTGGGTCTCTTTGTTTCCCGCAGCTCATTTACCTCACATTAGTATTCTGCAGGGCGCCACTGCCTGTTTAGAGCCGGGATGCTAATCCTCCAGGCTCTCTCTCTCACTCTGAAACCCATTAGAGCAACAATGGCGTCCTCCCCCCCTTTCTCCCTCTGACTGAGTACTTGCCCTGTTTTTAACCCCTCAGGAGGAAGAGGTGGTCGTTCAGGACTTCTCTGCTGTGTCTGTGTCCGAGCAGCTCTGGGTAAGAACTGTGGGCAGCCGAGCACCGACCCCTCGACCAATCAGCTTCACGTGTGTTGTCCAATCACATTTCTGTTTGGATGCTGTGTGATGCTGCTCTCCGGAGCCGGGGGAGTTGTTTTGTTTTGTTTTGCTGATTCTGTCTTAAAGGGGCATTCAATATTAGTTCTTTATCTCTCAAATAACAATCTAGACAAATGTTCTAATGTTCTAATAATAGAATACCACACCAAGGCAATTTCCTGTATGTGCAAATATACTTGGCAATTAAAAGAATTCTGATTCTGATTCTGATAAGTTGGCATATCTTTTTATAAGGAATGTCCTGTAACATCAGAAGTTTCTTAATTATTATTATGTTGTAGCCACACATTTCAGTTAAAGAGAAAACACACAGTTTCATGAAAGAACAAACTCATAATTATTTGAGATTTGAGAACAAAAAGTCTTCAAGTTTAAAAAGAGCAGTTTCCAGAGGCACAGACGACTTAGTACATTTCTGAAAAAACTTTATTATCTAATATAGTGTAGATCTGAAGTGGCATGATATAATTACTAACAGTTTGCACCTTAGTGACCATTAACACTTTTTATGGCTCTTTGATATGGTTCCTTTATTTTGAAAGGCTTTTGTGACTTCTTAAAGATACAGTAACACACATATGAACTTATATGATAAACCTTTAGAAGTAAAGCGAGTTCCCAGATTCTAGCCTCAGACTTTCCACCTTTGCATCCATCCCTTTTCCTTCCATCAACTGCATGTTCATGTTTTTCTTTCTTCCATTTCCCCCTTTTTTACTTTCCTCTCTTCCACTTATCCGCCCCCCCTCTGCATCCTCCAGGAACCCGTCTTCTCCTCCACCTATTCTCCTCCTATCTCACTTGGCCAAAAGTGTCAGTATATTGAGCATCCCGGTCAGGTAAGGACGTGCGCCTGACACGCTCCCATGGGCTGCATGTGCTGGCGTTTCATTTTACCCTGCTTGGTTTGCGGCCCCCCCACCCCCACCCCGGTGAAGGGCACTATCTGAGCTGTTGAGATTGATTCGATTTCCAAAGCATGAGTAGAGTTCAGCGTTCATCCATCACTTTTACGGTGGAGCAGTCAGGATTATGGAAGGACGTGTACCCAGCACGCTTCGACGCATCGAATCATTTTATATCTGCTCGGTTTGATGCTGTTACTACATGAATAATTGCTTCAGAGTGAACGGAAGAGTCACATGGAGTTATAGTGACTGTGTCAGAAGTGATGCACTTCTCTCAGTGTTGTAGAGTCGATGCTGTGCTGTTTGGAAGCTTCTCATTTGGCTCCATGGTTTCCTTTTAGGTTTTTAAACCTATCGAATGACTCCAAAGGAGAGTTTTGCATGCAGGACACGGCTCTTTAACTCTCTGATAGTCTGAGCATTTTGTCTGATCTCCTCTCGTCCATGCAGAAGGTTGGAGAGGACGTTGACTCTCAGATGAGCATTGAGGAGAGGAAACTGATGATCTCCACTCGTGAGGATGCCTGGAGGTCAAAGGGCAGAGGAGCAGCCAACGACTCCACCCAGTACACAGTGGCTGCTCGGATGGTGAAGAAAGGTCAGTGCACGAACACTAGTGTGTGTAACGCTGCTTCAAAAGAGACCAAAAACCTTTATTTCTGAGAGTTTAAGGAGCTTATTTTTCAGAGAATAGTAGGTGAACAAATTATGATTTGGTTTGCGATGTAACAACATCACTAAAAACTGAAATATATACTCGATTAGTTTGATGTCTGTTGTCATTGTCCATTTTATTTATTTATTTTTTTCTTTGTCTTTGTGAATTAGTGGCTGTTTGAGGGGATATAAATGAAAATGTTTGTAAATTCTGCATAAAGTTTGATATGCACTTAAAACTTCAATAAAAATTATTGTTAAAAAAAACAAAAAAAAACTGAAATATAAAATGTTATGGCATTAATTTATTATTTATTTATTAAAGTAGCCTATCTGATGTAAAAAATCTCTCAGATATTGTCCTTGCTTGTCGTATCTCTTGTGAATTTCTGTCCTTTGTGTCCTCAGGCCTTGCAGCCTCCTCCTCGGTTATCAGTCCCATCCTGTCACCGGTGTCCACCAAACTCAAGAGCAACATGCCGGCTGTCAGCAAACCACAAGAGGGTGAGAATGATCAGCTTGTCTGCTGCAGAAATCCCTGTCATTCAAGCTTTGAACTTGGACAATACTTATATACTGATTTGGTTAAAGCCCCAAACAAACAATTTCACAAATAACGTAAAAACTTTAAATGTCACTAAATTGAATTATTTCATCTCCAGAAATTGAGGCTCGGCCCGAAATGGAATCGGATAAGAAGCTTGACAAGTTGGAGAGTTTCTTGGGACGTCTCAATAGCAAAGGTTTGTCCTTTAATCATTACTTTAAGCTCATATTTTATATTAAACAAAATTTTCTGTCATCTTCACCTGTTGTAGACATGTACAGAGTCTGTAAAGTTGTAATTTATTTATTCAATGAGGTTTTTACTGAGCATTAATTAATCTCATTCTCTGGCCTGTTTCCTTTGTGCGTATTGATTTTCTCCCTGCATTAGAGTCTAATCTGGTTTCTCTCTTGTTGCTCAGTGGCAGGTCTGCAGGAAACAACCATTACAGTGACTGAGAAGGCCGTGAAGGAGGTGATGAAGCTGGACGACGAAATCTTCTCCAAGTTCTACCGACGCGTAGCTGAGTTTCCACGCATGCCCACCAGGATCGAGATCAGTGAGGACTTCGATAGCATCTTCGGCTCTCAGGGTCCCAAGTAAGGAAACTGAAAAATCCTCTAATATGTTGCATTATGACTATTTGTATTGGAAAGATGTGGGGCAGGAAAGTTTTAACTTGATCACGACTGATATCAATACCAATATTTGGGGGTAAAACATTTCTGATACGATATATAAGCCAATATTTATATTTTTTTTAATTGACAATTATTCCCAAGAGGCTTTTATCAAACCCTTATGACAGAGGAATGTAATTGATGGTGGGTATTTTATAGGTTAACCATAGGCGTTATTATTATATATAACTATAAATAAAACTAAAATACAAATAAAACCAAAAATATAGAGATTGAATTAAGAAAATAAGAATACACATAAATACTATTAAATCTACAAAAATCGTAATAATCGGTCGGATTCCAGAATTAACTCAGGAATCAATTAGTTGAGGTTAGCTTAGCAAGCGAGCAGACATCGTATCCATGTACAGTATCAGCAAGATGTTTAATATTACAAGGACTTTGCATTATCCTCATCCATCTGCTCTGCCCCCCCCCCCACCAGGTTAACTTCAGCCATGGTGCAGCACAGGCGCTCGGTGCGTCCGTCCAGGAACGTCCAGTCGTGCAGAAACCCAGTGAAGAAGCTGGCGGCCCGAGAGGACATCAGACACGAGTACACGGAGCAGAGGCTGAACGTAGCTCAGCTGGAGAGCAAGAGGATGAAGGCTGAGAAGAGTGAGTGCAAGGACCACACTGTGTGTTAATGTGTGTGTGTGTGTGTGTGTCTGTGTGTGTGTGTGTGTGTGTGTGTGTGTGTGTGTGTGTGTGTGTGTGTGTGTCTGGGGGGGGAGCCAGAAACACTCGGTGATGCTTGATATTAAAAACACTGCTAGATTCGGTTGTATGTCAGTGGTCAATTTGAAACAGGTTTTTTTAGAGATTATAACCATCTCTTTGATTGATATATGCATAAACTCATACTCTAGCAGTGTTTACAGTAGGAATCTTATTGCACTTATTTTCTTTCTTCCTGTTTAAGTAAAGCCCTGTCCTCTCTCGTTGCAGTGACTAAAACCTCAGAGTACTCTGAAGCTGCTCTGGCAGGTCTGGCCAGTAAAGAGAACTTCAGCAGCGTGAGTCTCCGCAGCGTCAACATCTCGGAGCAGATGTCCAACAACAGCGCCGTGCCGTACAAGAACCTCATGCTGATGCAGGTTAAAGGTAAACACACAAACTTTGTCGACTGTGCTGAGCTGCAGTTGATTGTTGGGATGTGTTCATAGAACCTACAGGAGGCTCCTTTCACTGCTAATTGCACATAATTGCACCATTGTTGTTCTATTTTTCTCTTCAGCTGTATATATGTATATATATTTAGATATATATATTCTATTTTCTATTTTCTATTTTGATATTCTATTTATTCTATTTTTTAGTATTTCTATTTTATTTTTTATGTTTTGGTTGTAATTACTTGAGCAGTGCTAGAAGAGAGCCTGTGACTTAAGCATTTCATTGCCAGCAACTGCGTAATGTTATTGTTGTGCATTTGATAATACAAATCTTGAATCTTGAATCTTGAATCTTGAATCTTGAATCTTGAATCTTGAATCTTGAATCTTAGTATATCTACATGTGGGATACGACTAATAACTGAAAAGTAGATGGTAATAATGGGGAAAAAACTATGTTGAATCACTTATGAGGAAATTTGTTTTCCAGGTCGTCGTCACGTTCAGACCAGACTAGTGGAGCCCAGAGCGTCCTCTCTGAACAGCGGAGACTGTTTCCTGCTGGTGACTCCGGAGCACTGCTTCGTCTGGATAGGAGAGTTCTCAAATGTGATCGAGAGGGCAAAGGTGAGCGCTGCACCGGGACTACCACAAACTGTGACAGATAAGAATCCTGTATTTGTGTCTGTGAGGAACACTGCCGCAATATTTTCATTTAAACAAAGATGATTCATTCATGATTCCCTGCACACACACACAAACACAGGCTGGCACATATGCCCGGGAGTGATCGGCCATCAAACACATGCTTCCCTCCCAGTCTACAGCGCTTCCATTTCCCCAAAGGAGGTTTTCACACCCACTCTATAATAAATGTTTATTTTTCTACACTGTCTGCTCGTTCAGAGACGATTACAAATATAGTTTTTTCTCTTGACAGAAGCATGTTATGTCTGTCAGTTCACTGTTCCTATGTTAATCAAGACAAATCAAATTTCAGCTTCCCCTCTGTGCATCTTTGTTTCTCGTCTGCAGGCGATAGATTTGGCCACTTTCCTCCAAACCAAGAAGGACATGGGCTGCCGGGCCAACCAGGTGCAGACTGTGGAGGAGGCGGTTCACCCACAGGGTCCGGACCACCAGCTCTTCTGGAGCATCTTAGGAGGACAGTCGGCTTATCAACGTAAGAACACAAGTTTGATGCCTTTGCTCCACAGTCATTTTTAAAGATCCTCCTGTTTTCCTGATTGTTGCTTCATGGCTTTTTCTTTTCTCGTTGTTCCACAGCCGCGGGTCCACCGGAGGAGGATGAGCAGTTTGAAAACGGCATCGTGGAAACCAACTGTATCTTCAGGCTGCTGGACGACAAACTGGTCCCTGATGATGAAGAGTGGGGGAAGGTCCCTCACAACTCGCTGCTGGCTTCCAAGGAGGTCTGTGGGAGATAACCTTTTCTTTATAGGTCACAAATTTCAGAAGAAAAGTGATGGATTTCATTATGACATTTTTATAAAGTGGCACATTTCATATTTGCTATAACTCACACCTGGAGTCGCTCCTCTGTATTTCTATTTTTCTCTATAGCCACTAGAGCCAGATTCAATTCAGTGCTTTGCAATCAAGTGAAATTGAGCATGATTCAAACAGTGTTATTCCCTCAAAGAGTCGAATAAAACCACGTGATAATGGAAGTTATCTTTAAGGGAATAGCCTCTGATCATGAGGATATTTCAGTGGAGCTCTGTGCTTGGATCTGCTTTTAATTTGTTGACGAGCGCCTCCTACATCCATCTGTGCTCGGCTTCTGCAGAGAAACCTGAAAAGGGGCCGAGACCAGGGAATCCACTGTGTCTACTCTGCATAGAAATGATGGAGTATCACAAGCTTTCTGTGATACTCACTCTGCATCTGAACGGTTTATAGAATACTGTGATTTAGTTTTTCTTATTTAGAATTTAAAATGAGAAGAATTCTGTGTATTAAAGTGACCTTCCTGAAAACTAGCACAGCCTTTCAGTGTTTGCTGATTGTTTCCCGGTGTTGCTGCGGCTGCAGGTGCTGGTGTTTGACTTTGGCAGTGAGGTGTACGTGTGGCACGGGAAGGAGGTGACTCTGGCCCAGAGGAAAGTTGCCTTCCAGCTCGCCAAGCACCTCTGGAACGGAACGTTTGATTACACCTGCTGTGACGTCAACCCGCTGGACCCCGGCGGCTGCAACACACTCATCCCCAGGTGAGAAAACACCCAAGTGCTTTTAACACACTGTATGTGGTATAAAATTACAACAATATCCTTCCTTACCTAACTAAACCAAATGCCCACACTTTGATTTAACACTTCATCCGCTGGAGGGAAGTCAAATCATGTTTTCTCTTCTTCTCTGCGTCTGTTTTTGTGTAACTCCACACAGAAAGGGCCAGGGCCGTCCTGATTGGGCGATATTTGGCAGATTGACAGAGCACAACGAGACGATCCTGTTCAAGGAGAAGTTCATGGACTGGACCGAAGCGAAGGCGGTGACACCAAAGGAAGTCGGCGAGCTGGTACCTGAGCAGAAGGTGCAGATCAATGTAATTACACAGAGTCACAGACATCACAGACCCATCTGCTGATTTATTAAACTGCGGCTCACAGTCATTTTCAGTTAATGTGGCCAGAACAGTTTGTTTCATTCTGGAACTGGAAACAGAATAAGAGAGCACATGTCTTTGTGTGACTGCTGGACAAAGCTTCATAGAGAAACATGAATCTCCCTGATTCAGCCTGTTATCTCTGGCTCACAGTTCTATTATTACCTCTAAATATTCATAATAATATAATAAATCCTCTCTGTGATCTGGCCGTATCTCCCAGGAGGCACCGGGGCGAGAGTGCCAGCCCTACGACGCCACCCTGATGCTTCCCTTCCTCCAGTCGTCCATTTCCACCATCGTGGACGGAGTCAACGTGGGTCGTGGTTACGGCCCGGTGGAGACCGAGGACCACATGAGGATCCAGGAGCTCAGCACGGTGTCGGTGGACGTCTGGCACATCCTGGAGTTCGACTACAGCCGCCTCCCACGCCAGAGCATCGGTCAGTTCCACGAGGGCGACGCCTACGTGGTCAAGTGGAAGCACATGGTCAGCACCTCAGGTTCGTGATGAAGTATTCAGCTCCACCTCTGCATTCAAATAGAATCTAAGTCATTCTTAAAAGAGCTAAGATTTGAGAAAATACAAATCTAGAAATTAGTACATAAAGCATTAAGTACTCAAAAGGCAATTCTGGCAAGAATGAGTGTTATAATATGGGAAATATATTTAAGTGTGTATTTACAGACGTCAGTATTCATGATTGAAAATCCACAATTACTATATATTATATCACCTCAATATTAACAGCTATGTACCACTTCAGATTGTCCAAAACATTTTGTTGTTCTTTCATTGTCATGTTCATTCAGACGACACTGGTCTTCAAATATAATAATATATAATAACGGCTATCTACATTTCATTTTAAAATACAATATTATAAAGTTAGAGGGGAAAGCAGCATTGAAGTCAGCAAGTATCTTATATCTGTGGTGCTCGTGTTTCCCAGTCGGTCGCCGGCTGAACCCGGAGGCGAGGAGCACCGGACCGGGGAAAGAGAAATGCTGCTACTTCTTCTGGCAGGGCCGACACTCCTCGGTCAGCGAGAAGGGGACGTCAGCTCTGATGACCGTGGAGCTGGATGAGGAGAGGGGGGCTCAGGTAAGATAGAGGAGAAAACTCATCATCAAGCAATCAGGAAGCAAAGTGTGCTCATTTATAAACTCATGAGTATAAGAAAACCTCCCTAACCCCTTTCATGATCCATGTTGTGTGTCGCAGGTTCAGGTGCAGCAGGGGAAGGAGCCTCCGTGTTTCCTTCAGTGCTTCAACGGAGGGATGATCATCCACGCTGGCAAACGGGAGGAGGAGGAGGAGAACACTCAGAGTAATTGCTTCAACTCTTGTTTCCTCACGTTATCAATTATTTACAAGTTTTGATTTGGAAGGGAGGAGCGAGGGCAGAGGGTTATTCAATCTGTAAAATACACTGATGAATTATATTTGAACCAGTTTAGTCATTTTCACTTTAAGACACAGTTAAAACAGAATAGAATCTAAAAATCTGTATTATATATATTAGATGTCACTGTAAGCTAGAGAGACAAGAGGATTTAGGTCATTATAGTTTGAATAAAATGTCTATTTTTAAAGAATATGGATCAGACAATTAAATAAAACACATTCAAAATTCATATGAAACAGCAGAGTCAGACCACTTGTATTTAAATATTGATCCCAAGTGACTCCACTGATCAGATTCACTGGTCTGTGTTCAGGTGATTGGCGTCTGTACTGTGTCCGGGGCGAGGCGCCGGTGGAAGGCCACCTGCTGGAGGTGGCGTGCCACTGCAGCAGCCTGCGCTCCAGGGCCTCCATGATCCTGCTGAACATCAACAAGGCGATCATCTACCTCTGGAACGGCTGCAAGACGCAGCTCCACACTCGCGGCGTGGGAAACACGGCTGCTCTCAAAATCAAAGAACAGTGAGTTTCAGAATCAGGGACGTTTGGCCTCTGATCTCCACTGGGTTTCATGAGACCTCATGTTCTCCATCCTGTTGCTCTCAGGTGTCCTCTGGAAGCAGGTCTCCACAGCAGCAGTAAGGTTACCATCCATGAGTGTGATGAGGGGGTGGAGCCTCCAGGCTTCTGGGAGGCGCTGGGCAGGAAGGACCGGAAGGCGTACGACTGTATGCTGCAAGGTGCAGGAAACTCTCTGGACTGTAGAATACTGTACAAACACATCCAAACTGGTCATTTACATCAGATAATAAGTTTTGGAGGAACGATGTATCTCATATCATGTTGGTTTCTGATTTTCTTTTCAGATCCCGGTAAATTCAACTTCACCCCACGCCTCTTCCAGCTGAGCAGCACATCTGGAGAGTTTGTGGCGACAGAGTTCTTCCACCTGTCCAGAGCTCCGGACCTGGTCAGCTCGCTGCCTTTCCTGCAGGAAGACTTGTACAACGCACCACAACCTGGTGAGACACAAATAAAGTCTTAAAAAATCACTTTCATGCTCTTATTTTGTCGATCTTGTGGGGACAATTCAACTAAAATGCATTCCTCCCTCCGATCACAGCGTTGTTCCTGGTGGATAACTTCCATGAAGTCTACCTGTGGCAGGGCTGGTGGCCTCAGGACAGCGAGAGCACCGGCTCGGCTCGGATCCGCTGGGACTCGGACAGGAAGTGTGCGATGGAGACGGTGCTGCAGTACTGCAAAGGTACGGGAACAGGAAGCAGCTGCATGAAGGTTTCTAATATGCTGTAAGATAAAACATTCTACGTGTGAAGTTGTAGATTTTCAGCTTGATAAAATGGGGATAAAGATATTTAATTTATTTATTGTGACAGCCAGATAAACGTTACCATTCAAACCCAACTTTTTATTTCTTCCTGTAAATGCTGACATGACAAAAATGTTACTGTTTAAATCTGAGGTCAGAAATATTGATTTAGCTGATTTTTCCTTCAGAGAGAAACGAGAAGAAACCTCAGAAGTCGTACCTGATACACGCCGGTCTGGAGCCGCTCACCTTCACCAACATGTTCCCCAGCTGGGAGCACAGGGAGGACGTGGCTGAGATCACAGAGCGGGTCAGCAACACACACACAAACACACACACACACATCTAATATGCCCACGTGTCGTCTCACGTGTGGTCTGCTTCATGCGTGTTGTCGTCATGTGTCTCCAGGAGGCGGAGGTGTGTCACCAGATCATCCTGGTGGAGGACGTGTTGGCCCGGCTCAGTCAGAACTCCTTCCCTCTGGATCAGCTCCAGGCCCGGCCGCTCCCTGAGGGGGTCGACCCCCTCCGGCTGGAGCTCTACCTGTCCGACCAGGACTTTCAGGTCAGTACTGAAACCAGAGAACCTCCAATGATCTGGAAATGTTTTTGCTGAACTGTTATTTGGGCTCCACTGGACATTCTCCACACAGTTTAATGGTGGTTGGAGAAGTTCTGGATATTGTCTGAACATTTTAAGCCTCATTTACAGCCTCATATACAATTTGAGTAAATTATTATCGACCCACAATATGTCATTCACATAAAGGGTTATTTTAGTTTTATGTCAAACAAGTATTTTGTATTCTAAGGTGTTTTCTCAATCTTCTCATCTCATTCATATCATCCATGCTAACTCCATTTAACTCTCACTTTTCAGACCAAGTTGTAGGTGGATTCAGGTAAGAGGAGCCACTCGTGTGATTGTATCAACCTCAGCGACCTGTTCTCTTTCTCTCCAGCATGTCAGCACTGTGTCTCCTTCCCTGGCCTGATTAACAAACACTGTGTAACTCTTCTGTCTGTGAAGTGTGTAGCTGGTTGTGGAGGGAAACGTTTTGTGCTCGACTGAACAGTCACGTCTGAAAACATCATGGTGATGAGTCTGAGGACGTGACAGTCGGTCGAGTCCCTTCACATCGGCTGCTGCCACAGTTACCAACAGCAGATAGAATAAAGAAAGGACTCAGGGCTCACACTTAGATAACATTCCTGCAAGAAGAAATATATATATTAAACAAAAAAATGAAATAAGAATATTTGCAAAAACACATAAATAATATGTACAATTTGTTTTTATTCGCACGATTTTAAATTCTCTAAATTTTCTCAGAGCTGGAATGATAAGTTGATTATTTGTTTTGTAGCTATTTAGATCATGTTTAAATGGTTTCAGTCGTTCATCAAACAAAGATACTCCTCATGGAAACCCAGTAGATTCAAGACTCAAGATGTTCTATTGTCACACTGAACTAAAATCGAGTTGCAGGGAAGCTCTAAAGTGGCAGAAATGAAGATGTTAAATATGTTAAAAAAGAAAATCAGTTGTTTTCACAGGTTGTTGCACAGGGTTTATCTGACAATCGTGACTATTTATGGAATTAATTGAAGCATTAGTTATTTTTGCAGAAGTTAGAGGAGTTACTGTTATTTAATCAGCTCAGAGATCAGTTTTTTATCACATGAACAACTGAGGCTGTAAATTAGACAAATTAAAAGAGTTACGATACAGTTACGATCACTAAGATGTTTTATTGTGTAGCCTTAGTTCCTCTGTACTCCTGCACTCAACACCTTCAGCTACACCACCTCCATGTACCTGCACTTCTCTGCTGCTGCTGCTCTTCTCTCTCCACTCACACACACATCACCTTCCACCCAGTGTAAATAAAGCACTTGTGATTCACCGTCACCTCAGACTGACTCACTCTGTGCAGCACAAAATGGAGGCATGAGACCATAACACTGTCACACACAGGGTTTACTGAGCGTACACTCTGACATCACACGCTTTGTTTATTAATACAGAGACAAAAATATGTACCAGACATGTCAAAGTTCTCATTAAATCCATAAAGATTTCATTTAAAGCATATTTTCCAAATTGTCCTCTTAGTTTAACCTCTATGTTTATAATTACCCTGGTAAGAATGTTTGTAATTTGAAGGTTTAAAATATTCTTATTACTGTTCATTGTCATTTTTTTTCTTTTGCATTCTGGACCTTTTATCAGCAGTAAACAGAAATAGCACAGATGGTACAACTAACTATTTTTACCACAGTATTCAGTCAAACACTCAAATATCTTCAATGTTTAAACTTCACCCAACAAGGTGTGGATTTTTCATTCGTCATTTTTTCCTTCATGAACTCTTTTGTTTTGTTTTCTGTTCCGTCACAGAAAGCGTTGGAGATGAAGAGAGAGGAATACGAAGGTCTGCCAGGGTGGAAGCAAGTGAACCTGAAGAAAGCCAAAGGACTGTTTTAAGTTTGAACCCAAGATGGCGCGTGAAGAGTGGAGCAGCACAGATGGAGAAACAGGAAGTGTCACATGAACCTTTAAAAAACTTTAAGTGTTAACTCGTGAGGACGCTGGTGACGGAGAAGTTCAGCGAGTCCCGAAGAAGGAAACCGGAACCTGAGGAGAACCTGAACCTAAGGAGAACCTGAACCTGAGGAGAACCTACACGAGCCCGGAGACGCACTCGCCTTGCTTATAGTCACGTTTTACTTCTCAACTTTGTTATTAAGTAACAAATCTAAAACTCAAGTGGTTTTAACCGAAGGTACAAACGACCTGCACCTTGCTCTGGTTCCTACTCTGTGTTTCTTTGGAGTTTCCTCCGAACTCTTAACGTCACCTCTCGTGGACGCTCGGTGTCAGAGTGCCATGCTATGATTGTGTACGTACGTGTGTGTGCGACTGTATATAATGTTTGTGAGTGTGCGTACTGGTCATTTGTGTAAATGTGTGTTTAGATGCGTTTTTGTATTTATGTAAGAAAAAAAAAGAACAATCCTGTCATGTCAGGTGTTGTGTTTTATTTTGTCTACAGTGTCCGGATACCGAGAGCAGAGTTGTAACTGAACGCTTTGACTTTGACGAGAGGAGACGCAGCAGCTCGGTGAATCAGAATGTATAGTGCCTTGCTTTTTGTGTACAGTTTATATACAGAAATTCTAGTCTGCATTTTTAAAGACTTTCTTTGTGATATAAGACATAGTGAAATAAAATCACATTAAGGCTCAAATTAAGGTTTTCTTTGTCTCTTCCTACATTCACTGCATTAAAACTAACCATTCGTCGTGGCACAGTGATAAAGTTGTGGGTTCGAATCCTGCACCACAGGTCAGCTCAGGATGTTATTACTCACCAAGGCCACTAGATGGCGATACAGGCTTTTAATCTGCGAGCACAGCTGCAGTGGAATATCCTGGGTCTATTGAATGTACACAGTCAACTAATATACACATATACATTATTGCAATTTAATATTCAACACATACTCTGTGATCAATAGTATAAAAGTGCAGCCGGAGGAAGTGTCACTTAGATTTTTCAGGGACTGACACACACACCAGAAACGTGTTAGAAGCAGTGGTGTATAAAGTACTTGAAAGCCATACTTGAGTAAAAGTACAGATATCTTACCTGAAAGTGACTTCGGTAAAAGTAAAAGTCACCTGTCAGAAAATGACTTGAGTAAAAGTCTTAAAGTAGCTCATATTAAAAGTACTTAAGTATCAAAAGTATCTGGTGTTGAAATGTACTTAAGTATCAAAAGTAAAAGTACAAGTACCAAAATTAAAAATGCAAAGTGCTTTTTATAGTAGGCCTATACAGACACAAAACAACCCAAAATGTTTCTCCTCAAGATTTATCTCAACTGACTGAAAAATTATAACAACAATATGAATATAATGTATATAATGTATAATTTTACAAATGTTGAACCCTAGATGAGAGAGAGAGAGAGAGAGAGAGAGAGAGAGAGAGAGAGAGAGAGCTGCGCCAACCTCCGCTGCTCAAGTAACGAGCCAGTTTGAGAATGTAAGAAGTAGAAAGTACACATATTTTTGTTCAAATGTAACTAGTAAAAGTAAAAAGTTGTCAGGAAAAGAAATACTCAAGTAAAGTACAGATATGTGAAAAATCTACTTAAGTACAGTAACAAAGTATTTCTACTTTGTTACTTCCCACCACTGGTTAGAAGTATCCAAATAATCGAATATATGTATGTTTTTAATTTTGAATTAAAAACCTTAACACGTTTAGACAACATGAACAGCTGCAGATGAATTATACTTAAAAGAAAAGAAACAAATAAAGGTTTTCTGCCCTTCAACCTCCCTGACCTTTCCTGCAGACCTTTATTGTGAAGAGGCGGAAGCTTGTGTTTAGTACGGTGATGCTGTTAGCATGTAGCCTCCTTTACCCCGGAAGTGAACGGAACTCAGGATCAGCTGTTTGTGGAGGAGCCGTGATCGTGTTTGTTTGAAGGTAAGAAACGTGTTTGTGAAAAGTTAAAATGAAATAACTCATAAATAAGAAGCGTTTAGTTTCACTCTGTGTCTCTGTGCTAATGCTAAGCTCGCGGTTGCCTTGGTAACCAGCAGGTTCTTTGATCGAGTCGTGAGAAGATGTTGAACTTTATGTTATTTAACTTTATATTAAACTCAAACCACAAGATTACAGATCGTCATTAGAGCCACGTCAGCATCTCTACATCTCTACATAAACAAGCAGCTGACTCAATGCAGTTATTATAAAAACTTGATAAATAGTTTATGCAGATAATAAAAACAAATCAGAATCAGAATTATTTTTATTGCCACGTATATTTGCATATATAAGAAAATTTCCATGGTGTTGGTGCACTGTACATAAAAACAAAACAACAATATATACAATAAGACAATATATACATTAAGAAACAATACGTTATGGAGATCTAAAGAGGGAAAGTATCAGACAGTTGTAGAAAAATAAATACAGTTAATCATTTATTAATAGATGAACTTTGTACACACAGGGTGTGCTGAATGTCCCCGGTGTGTGGATCAATAAAGTTTTTATATTAACAAGATGTGAGTGAAAAACACACAACAAACTCAATAACCTTGAAACACAAAATGCTTTAATCAAGCCACAATCCGGTCAGAGCAAGAAACTTATTATACTAATTAGTGCTGTCAGTTAAATGCGTTATTAACGGCATTAACACAAACCCATTTTAACCCCGTCAATTTTTTAACGCGAGATTAACTTCATTATATGTGTTCGGATCCAGTCTGACCTGCTCTCGCTTTTTGTTTTAATATTTCGCCAACTAAAATATATATTTTTAAGCTATTGTAGCGTCCCCGCTTACACAGGACACGCAACTTCTTCGTGGTTTAGTAACTTGTATTATCCTCTACACGGACATGTGCACTTCTCGCTCTTACTCCGTCACTCGCACACTAGTCCGTTACACTATTAGGCTGCAGCTATATGTTTTTATTTATTTAAAAATAGGGTACTTCTTATTTCATTCATTTTCCACAAATATGGGGAGGACTCAAATAGCCCTACAAAGTTCTGTGTTTCATTTATTTCAAAGTAGGCCGACACTTGCCTGTGTATTTTGTTTGTTTGTTATTTTGTTGCTTGTCTGTTTGAGTAGCTAGCTGAAAGCAAAGAAGTAGTAGGCTTACCTTTTATTGGTAACCTAACTGTTACGGTTCATTGTTTCTGAAATAAGAGGACTGACTGCTATGTTCACAGCAAACTTGAAAATTATAAAATATTAAGCCATGGTTTGACTGCACTATAGGCTGAGGCCTTGTTTACCTGAAATGTGCACTTTATAATTTTATTTTGTACCGCCCTGTTTGGCAATGTTGTTTTTCAATAGAATAAAACATTTGCATTAAGCAAGCCAATCCACTTTTCCATGTTGATAAGAGCATTAAAACGAAAAAATAATTATGGAAAAAAAAATTCATGAAGGGACGTTTAGAATAGATACAAATTTGCGATTAATTGCGATTAATCACGTTAACTATTACATAAATGCGATAAATCGCGATTAAATATTTTAATCCTTTGACAGCACTAATACTAATACTTAAGAATTAAAAAGTTTATTTTGTGAAAAGCAACAAACCCACCTGCATGGTTTTTCTTCTGCCTGAACTCAGATCTTCACCTCAGAGTAAGATGGCGTCCCAGGTGCGTCTGCGGCTGCTGCCCGGCGCCCGGTGTCTGTTCGACGAGCCGCTCCACGTGACCGTGGCCGGGCTCAGGTCCCAGCAGGTGGTCTCCCTCAGGGCCCGGGCCACGGACGAGAAGGGGCTGGAGTTCAGCTCCACCGCCACCTACAGGGCGGACGGGAGCGGGGACATCGACCTGGGCCGGGACCCCTCGCTGGGCGGCAGCTACCTGGGGGTGGAGCCTATGGGTCTGCTGCGGGCGATGAGGACGGACGCCGCCCACAAGAGGTTTCAGAAAACAAACGCCCTGAACCCCCACGTGGTAAAGTTCTCTGTGCATGAGGTGGAGGGGGAGGGCCGCATGCTGGCGGAGGTGGCCAATGAGAGGCTGCTGATGGCGGACGGCGTCAGCAGGCGTCCTATCAGAGAGGGGAACATCCGTGGCGTCCTGTTTACTCCACCTGGTCGGTCCTGTTGTCTGTTTTGTGTGTTTCCTCTTTCTGTCATCTTCTCATCTCTGATTGTTTGATGCTTTTCTCCAACACGATAGAGAAATTGACCTGAGTTCTGATCATATCCACATGTCTATTATTTATTTATTTATTTATTTATTTATTTATTTATTTATTTATTTATTTATTTATTTATTTATTTATTTATTTATTTATTTATTTATTTGTTTATTTGTTTATTTAGAAGGATCCCCATTAGCTCTACCCTAAGACAGAGCTACTTTTAGTGGGGTCCACATTTAAAACATACATACAGATATCAAACATTTAAAACATACATTACAATACCAATAAAAAACATTTAAAACAAACATTACAATACCAATATCAAACATTTAAAACATACGTCACATTACAAATATCAAAAGTTAAAATACATACAAATAATGATCATACAATTTTACATTACAGATATCAAAAATGAACTTTGTGGTTATGCAATTTTACCTTTGTCATGATATAAAACACTGATATATCCAATTCCATAGTAGGTTCCATGACTTGTTGGTAGTAGGTTCCATGACTTGTTGGTAGTAGGTTCCATGACTTGTTGGTAGTAGGTTCCATGACTTGTTGGTAGTAGGTTCCATGACTTGTCGGTAGTAGGTTCCATGACTTGTCGGTCGTAGGTTCCATGACTTGTTGGTAGTAGGTTCCATGACTTGTTGGTAGTAGGTTCCATGACTTGTCGGTAGTAGGTTCCATGACTTGTTGGTAGTAGGTTCCATGACTTGTCGGTAGTAGGTTCCATGACTTGTTGGTAGTAGGTTCCATGACTTGTTGGTAGTAGGTTCCATGACTTGTTGGTAGTAGGTTCCATGACTTGTTGGTCGTAGGCTCCATGACTTGTCGGTAGTAGGTTCCATGACTTGTTGGTAGTAGGTTCCATGACTTGTTGGTAGTAGGTTCCATGACTTGTTGGTAGTAGGTTCCATGACTTGTCGGTAGTAGGTTCCATGACATGTTGGTAGTAGGTTCCATGACATGTTGGTAGTAGGTTCCATGACTTGTTGGTAGTAGGTTCCATGACTTGTTGGTCGTAGGCTCCATGACTTGTCGGTAGTAGGTTCCATGACTTGTTGGTAGTAGGTTCCATGACTTGTTGGTAGTAGGTTCCATGACATGTTGGTAGTAGGTTCCATGACTTGTTGGTAGTAGGTTCCATGACTTGTTGGTAGAAGGTTCCATGACTTGTTGGTCGTAGGTTCCATGACTTGTCGGTAGTAGGTTCCATGACTTGTCGGTAGAAGGTTCCATGACTTGTCGGTAGTAGGTTCCATGACTTGTTGGTCGTAGGTTCCATGACTTGTCGGTAGTAGGTTCCATGACTTGTCGGTAGTAGGTTCCATGACTTGTCGGTAGTAGGTTCCATGACTTGTTGGTAGAAGGTTCCATGACTTGTTGGTAGTAGGTTCCATGACTTGTTGGTCGTAGGTTCCATGACTTGTTGGTAGTAGGTTCCATGACTTGTTGGTAGTAGTTTCCATGACTTGTTGGTAGTAGGTTCCATGACATGTTGGTAGTAGGTTCCATGACTTGTTGGTAGAAGGTTCCATGACTTGTTGGTAGTAGGTTCCATGACATGTTGGTAGTAGGTTCCATGACTTGTTGGTAGTAGGTTCCATGACTTGTTGGTAGAAGGTTCCATGACTTGTTGGTAGTAGGTTCCATGACTTGTTGGTAGTAGGTTCCATGACTTGTTGGTAGAAGGTTCCATGACTTGTTGGTAGTAGGTTCCATGACATGTTGGTAGTAGGTTCCATGACTTGTTGGTAGTAGGTTCCATGACATGTTGGTAGTAGGTTCCATGACTTGTTGGTAGTAGGTTCCATGACTTGTTGGTAGAAGGTTCCATGACTTGTTGGTAGTAGGTTCCATGACATGTTGGTAGTAGGTTCCATGACTTGTTGGTAGTAGGTTCCATGACATGTTGGTAGTAGGTTCCATGACTTGTTGGTAGTAGGTTCCATGACTTGTTGGTAGAAGGTTCCATGACTTGTTGGTAGTAGGTTCCATGACTTGTTGGTAGTAGGTTCCATGACTTGTTGGTAGTAGGTTCCATGACTTGTTGGTAGAAGGTTCCATGACTTGTTGGTAGTAGGTTCCATGACATGTTGGTAGTAGGTTCCATGACTTGTTGGTAGTAGGTTCCATGACATGTTGGTAGAAGGTTCCATGACTTGTTGGTAGTAGGTTCCATGACATGTTGGTAGTAGGTTCCATGACTTGTTGGTAGAAGGTTCCATGACTTGTTGGTTGTAGGTTCCATGACATGTTGGTAGTAGGTTCCATGACTTGTTGGTAGAAGGTTCCATGACTCGTTGGTAGAAGGTTCCATGACTTGTCGGTAGTAGGTTCCATGACTTGTTGGTAGTAGGTTCCATGACTTGTTGGTAGAAGGTTCCATGACTTGTTGGTAGTAGGTTCCATGACATGTTGGTCGTAGGTTCCATGACTTGTCGGTAGTAGGTTCCATGACTTGTCGGTAGAAGGTTCCATGACTTGTTGGTAGTAGGTTCCATGACTTGTTGGTCGTAGGTTCCATGACTTGTCGGTAGTAGGTTCCATGACTTGTCGGTAGTAGGTTCCATGACTTGTCGGTAGTAGGTTCCATGACTTGTTGGTAGAAGGTTCCATGACTTGTTGGTAGTAGGTTCCATGACTTGTTGGTCGTAGGTTCCATGACTTGTTGGTAGTAGGTTCCATGACTTGTTGGTAGTAGGTTCCATGACTGGTTGGTAGTAGGTTCCATGACATGTTGGTAGTAGGTTCCATGACTTGTTGGTAGAAGGTTCCATGACTTGTTGGTAGTAGGTTCCATGACATGTTGGTAGTAGGTTCCATGACTTGTTGGTAGTAGGTTCCATGACTTGTTGGTAGAAGGTTCCATGACTTGTTGGTAGTAGGTTCCATGACTTGTTGGTAGTAGGTTCCATGACTTGTTGGTAGAAGGTTCCATGACTTGTTGGTAGTAGGTTCCATGACATGTTGGTAGTAGGTTCCATGACTTGTTGGTAGTAGGTTCCATGACATGTTGGTAGTAGGTTCCATGACTTGTTGGTAGTAGGTTCCATGACTTGTTGGTAAAAGGTTCCATGACTTGTTGGTAGTAGGTTCCATGACATGTTGGTAGTAGGTTCCATGACTTGTTGGTAGTAGGTTCCATGACATGTTGGTAGTAGGTTCCATGACTTGTTGGTAGTAGGTTCCATGACTTGTTGGTAGTAGGTTCCATGACTTGTTGGTAGTAGGTTCCATGACTTGTTGGTAGAAGGTTCCATGACTTGTTGGTAGTAGGTTCCATGACATGTTGGTAGTAGGTTCCATGACTTGTTGGTAGTAGGTTCCATGACATGTTGGTAGAAGGTTCCATGACTTGTTGGTAGTAGGTTCCATGACATGTTGGTAGTAGGTTCCATGACTTGTTGGTAGAAGGTTCCATGACTTGTTGGTAGTAGGTTCCATGACATGTTGGTAGTAGGTTCCATGACTTGTTGGTAGAAGGTTCCATGACTCGTTGGTAGAAGGTTCCATGACTTGTCGGTAGTAGGTTCCATGACTTGTTGGTAGTAGGTTCCATGACTTGTTGGTAGAAGGTTCCATGACTTGTTGGTAGTAGGTTCCATGACATGTTGGTAGTAGGTTCCATGACTTGTTGGTAGTAGGTTCCATGACTTGTTGGTAGTAGGTTCCATGACTTTTTGGTAGTAGGTTCCATGACTTGTTGGTAGTAGGTTCCATGACTTGTTGGTCGTAGGTTCCATGACTTGTTGGTAGTAGGTTCCATGACTTGTTGGTAGTAGGTTCCATGACTTGTTGGTAGAAGGTTCCATGACATGTTGGTAGTAGGTTCCATGACATGTTGGTAGTAGGTTCCATGACTTGTTGGTAGTAGGTTCCATGACTTGTTGGTAGAAGGTTCCATGACTTGTTGGTAGTAGGTTCCATGACTTGTTGGTAGTAGGTTCCATGACTTGTTGGTAGAAGGTTCCATGACTTGTTGGTAGTAGGTTCCATGACATGTTGGTAGTAGGTTCCATGACTTGTTGGTAGTAGGTTCCATGACATGTTGGTAGTAGGTTCCATGACTTGTTGGTAGTAGGTTCCATGACTTGTTGGTAAAAGGTTCCATGACTTGTTGGTAGTAGGTTCCATGACATGTTGGTAGTAGGTTCCATGACTTGTTGGTAGTAGGTTCCATGACATGTTGGTAGTAGGTTCCATGACTTGTTGGTAGTAGGTTCCATGACTTGTTGGTAGTAGGTTCCATGACTTGTTGGTAGTAGGTTCCATGACTTGTTGGTAGAAGGTTCCATGACTTGTTGGTAGTAGGTTCCATGACATGTTGGTAGTAGGTTCCATGACTTGTTGGTAGTAGGTTCCATGACATGTTGGTAGAAGGTTCCATGACTTGTTGGTAGTAGGTTCCATGACATGTTGGTAGTAGGTTCCATGACTTGTTGGTAGAAGGTTCCATGACTTGTTGGTAGTAGGTTCCATGACATGTTGGTAGTAGGTTCCATGACTTGTTGGTAGAAGGTTCCATGACTCGTTGGTAGAAGGTTCCATGACTTGTCGGTAGTAGGTTCCATGACTTGTTGGTAGTAGGTTCCATGACTTGTTGGTAGAAGGTTCCATGACTTGTTGGTAGTAGGTTCCATGACATGTTGGTAGTAGGTTCCATGACTTGTTGGTAGTAGGTTCCATGACTTGTTGGTAGTAGGTTCCATGACTTTTTGGTAGTAGGTTCCATGACTTGTTGGTAGTAGGTTCCATGACTTGTTGGTCGTAGGTTCCATGACTTGTTGGTAGTAGGTTCCATGACTTGTTGGTAGTAGGTTCCATGACTTGTTGGTAGAAGGTTCCATGACATGTTGGTAGTAGGTTCCATGACATGTTGGTAGTAGGTTCCATGACTTGTTGGTAGTAGGTTCCATGACATGTTGGTAGTAGGTTCCATGACTTGTCGGTAGTAGGTTCCATGACTTGTCGGTAGTAGGTTCCATGACTTGTCGGTCGTAGGTTCCATGACTTGTTGGTAGTAGGTTCCATGACTTGTTGGTAGTAGGTTCCATGACTTGTCGGTAGTAGGTTCCATGACTTGTTGGTAGTAGGTTCCATGACTTGTTGGTAGTAGGTTCCATGACTTGTTGGTAGTAGGTTCCATGACTTGTTGGTAGTAGGTTCCATGACTTGTTGGTCGTAGGCTCCATGACTTGTCGGTAGTAGGTTCCATGACTTGTTGGTAGTAGGTTCCATGACATGTTGGTAGTAGGTTCCATGACTTGTTGGTAGTAGGTTCCATGACTTGTTGGTAGAAGGTTCCATGACTTGTCGGTCGTAGGTTCCATGACTTGTCGGTAGTAGGTTCCATGACTTGTCGGTAGTAGGTTCCATGACTTGTTGGTAGTAGGTTCCATGACTTGTCGGTCGTAGGTTCCATGACTTGTCGGTAGTAGGTTCCATGACTTGTCGGTAGTAGGTTCCATGACTTGTTGGTAGAAGGTTCCATGACTTGTTGGTAGTAGGTTCCATGACTTGTTGGTAGTAGGTTCCATGACTTGTTGGTAGTAGGTTCCATGACTTGTTGGTAGAAGGTTCCATGACTTGTTGGTAGTAGGTTCCATGACATGTTGGTAGTAGGTTCCATGACTTGTTGGTAGTAGGTTCCATGACTTGTTGGTAGAAGGTTCCATGACTTGTTGGTAGTAGGTTCCATGACATGTTGGTAGTAGGTTCCATGACTTGTTGGTAGTAGGTTCCATGACTTGTTGGTAGTAGGTTCCATGACTTGTTGGTCGTAGGTTCCATGACTTGTTGGTCGTAGGTTCCATGACTTGTTGGTCGTAGGTTCCATGACTTGTCGGTAGTAGGTTCCATGACTTGTCGGTAGTAGGTTCCATGACTTGTTGGTCGTAGGTTCCATGACTTGTTGGTAGAAGGTTCCATGACTTGTTGGTAGTAGGTTCCATGACATGTTGGTAGTAGGTTCCATGACTTGTTGGTAGTAGGTTCCATGACATGTTGGTAGAAGGTTCCATGACTTGTTGGTAGTAGGTTCCATGACATGTTGGTAGTAGGTTCCATGACTTGTTGGTAGAAGGTTCCATGACTTGTTGGTAGTAGGTTCCATGACATGTTGGTAGTAGGTTCCATGACTTGTTGGTAGAAGGTTCCATGACTCGTTGGTAGAAGGTTCCATGACTTGTCGGTAGTAGGTTCCATGACTTGTTGGTAGTAGGTTCCATGACTTGTTGGTAGAAGGTTCCATGACTTGTTGGTAGTAGGTTCCATGACATGTTGGTAGTAGGTTCCATGACTTGTTGGTAGTAGGTTCCATGACTTGTTGGTAGTAGGTTCCATGACTTTTTGGTAGTAGGTTCCATGACTTGTTGGTAGTAGGTTCCATGACTTGTTGGTCGTAGGTTCCATGACTTGTTGGTAGTAGGTTCCATGACTTGTTGGTAGTAGGTTCCATGACTTGTTGGTAGAAGGTTCCATGACATGTTGGTAGTAGGTTCCATGACATGTTGGTAGTAGGTTCCATGACTTGTTGGTAGTAGGTTCCATGACTTGTTGGTAGTAGGTTCCATGACTTGTTGGTAGTAGGTTCCATGACTTGTCGGTAGTAGGTTCCATGACTTGTCGGTCGTAGGTTCCATGACTTGTTGGTAGTAGGTTCCATGACTTGTTGGTAGTAGGTTCCATGACTTGTCGGTAGTAGGTTCCATGACTTGTTGGTAGTAGGTTCCATGACTTGTCGGTAGTAGGTTCCATGACTTGTTGGTAGTAGGTTCCATGACTTGTTGGTAGTAGGTTCCATGACTTGTTGGTAGTAGGTTCCATGACTTGTTGGTCGTAGGCTCCATGACTTGTCGGTAGTAGGTTCCATGACTTGTTGGTAGTAGGTTCCATGACATGTTGGTAGTAGGTTCCATGACTTGTTGGTAGTAGGTTCCATGACTTGTTGGTAGAAGGTTCCATGACTTGTCGGTCGTAGGTTCCATGACTTGTCGGTAGTAGGTTCCATGACTTGTTGGTAGAAGGTTCCATGACTTGTCGGTCGTAGGTTCCATGACTTGTCGGTAGTAGGTTCCATGACTTGTCGGTAGTAGGTTCCATGACTTGTTGGTAGTAGGTTCCATGACTTGTCGGTCGTAGGTTCCATGACTTGTCGGTAGTAGGTTCCATGACTTGTCGGTAGTAGGTTCCATGACTTGTTGGTAGAAGGTTCCATGACTTGTTGGTAGTAGGTTCCATGACTTGTTGGTAGTAGGTTCCATGACTTGTTGGTAGAAGGTTCCATGACTTGTTGGTAGTAGGTTCCATGACATGTTGGTAGTAGGTTCCATGACTTGTTGGTAGTAGGTTCCATGACTTGTTGGTAGAAGGTTCCATGACTTGTTGGTAGTAGGTTCCATGACATGTTGGTAGTAGGTTCCATGACTTGTTGGTAGTAGGTTCCATGACTCGTTGGTAGAAGGTTCCATGACTTGTCGGTAGTAGGTTCCATGACTTGTTGGTAGTAGGTTCCATGACTTGTTGGTAGAAGGTTCCATGACTTGTTGGTAGTAGGTTCCATGACATGTTGGTAGTAGGTTCCATGACTTGTTGGTAGTAGGTTCCATGACTTGTTGGTAGAAGGTTCCATGACTTGTTGGTAGTAGGTTCCATGACTTGTTGGTAGTAGGTTCCATGACTTGTTGGTAGAAGGTTCCATGACTTGTTGGTAGTAGGTTCCATGACATGTTGGTAGTAGGTTCCATGACTTGTTGGTAGTAGGTTCCATGACATGTTGGTAGTAGGTTCCATGACTTGTTGGTAGAAGGTTCCATGACTTGTTGGTAGTAGGTTCCTTGACATGTTGGTAGTAGGTTCCATGACTTGTTGGTAGTAGGTTCCATGACATGTTGGTAGTAGGTTCCATGACTTGTTGGTAGTAGGTTCCATGACTTGTTGGTAGAAGGTTCCATGACTTGTTGGTAGTAGGTTCCATGACTTGTTGGTAGTAGGTTCCATGACTTGTTGGTAGTAGGTTCCATGACTTGTTGGTAGTAGGTTCCATGACTTGTTGGTAGAAGGTTCCATGACTTGTTGGTAGTAGGTTCCATGACATGTTGGTAGTAGGTTCCATGACTTGTTGGTAGTAGGTTCCATGACATGTTGGTAGAAGGTTCCATGACTTGTTGGTAGTAGGTTCCATGACATGTTGGTAGTAGGTTCCATGACTTGTTGGTCGTAGGTTCCATGACTTGTTGGTAGTAGGTTCCATGACTTGTTGGTAGTAGGTTCCATGACTTGTTGGTAGTAGGTTCCATGACTTGTTGGTAGTAGGTTCCATGACTTGTCGGTAGTAGGTTCCATGACTTGTTGGTAGTAGGTTCCATGACTTGTCGGTAGTAGGTTCCATGACTTGTTGGTAGTAGGTTCCATGACTTGTTGGTCGTAGGTTCCATGACTTGTTGGTCGTAGGTTCCATGACTTGTCGGTAGTAGGTTCCATGACTTGTCGGTAGTAGGTTCCATGACTTGTTGGTAGTAGGTTCCATGACTTGTTGGTCGTAGGTTCCATGACTTGTTGGTAGTAGGTTCCATGACTTGTTGGTCGTAGGTTCCATGACTTGTTGGTCGTAGGTTCCATGACTTGTTGGTCGTAGGTTCCATGACTTGTCGGTAGTAGGTTCCATGACTTGTTGGTAGTAGGTTCCATGACTTGTTGGTCGTAGGTTCCATGACTTGTTGGTAGTAGGTTCCATGACTTGTTACCATGTGATGTGTGTCCTCCAGGAGAAGGTCCGTTCCCGGCGGTCTTGGACCTCTACACGTTCGGCGGAGGTCTATCAGAGAAGAGGACGTCTCTGCTCGCCAGCCGGGGCTTCGTGGTTCTGACCGTGGCGCTGTACGGACACGACGACATGCCCAGGAGCATCAAAGAGGTTCATCTGGATTATTTTGAAGAAGCAATTGAGGTTTTAAGAAAGCAAGAGAAGGTGAGTCACAGCTGATGATGCTCTCAAAGCTCTGCAGCTAGAAGAACTTTCATTTAATTGCTTGACATGTTTCACGTGTTTCCCCAGGTGGGCAGTAGAGGAGTCGGTGTAGTGTCTCTTTCCAAAAGTGGAGATCTGGCTCTCTCCATCGCCTCCTTTCTGCCGCACGTCGACGCCACCGTCTGGATCAACGGCTGCTCCGCCAACACGGCGTTACCCCTCTACTATAAGAAGAAACCCATCCTCCCTCCGTTGATGTGCGACGTCAAGAAGGTCGTGGTCACTGAGTCGGGCGCCTACATCACCAAGGGCGGCATGCACAGCGCCTGGGCGGAGGAGAACCAGGCCGCCGTCGTCCCCATTGAGCGGGCGCCGGGACGTTTCCTGTTTGTAGCGGCGGAGGACGACCTGAACTGGGACAGCAAGGCGTACCTGGACCAGATGGTGGAGCGGCTGAAGCTTCACGGGAGGCAGAACTTTGAAAGTGTTAGTTACCCTGAAGCAGGGCACTACCTGGAGCCCCCCTATGGGCCCTACTGCCCCTCCAGCTTCCACGGGCTTCTGGGCAAACCCGCGGCGTGGGGGGGTGAGTCCAGGTCCCACGCGGCCGCTGAGGTTCACCTGTGGAAGAAGATCCAGGAGTTCTTCAGAACCCACCTGAGCTGTGATGGTGTCACGCAGAATAAAGCCAAGTTGTAGATCGTGGAACAAACATCAACGGCCTGATTGTGCTTTGATCCTTAAAACACTTACTTCCTGTTGTTTATCACCTCGTCATCGGCCGGACACGTTCTGTTTCCTGGTTTTCATCCATCCATTCCTCTCTAGTGAACACGATATCTCAAGAACGCCTCAAGACCATTTCTTCACCTTCGCCACAGACGTTTGTTTGGACTCAGATGAATTTAGATTTTTGGTGGTGAAAGGTGAAATCAGCTGTGACCTTAAATAACACATTCCTGCCTTGTGATACCTCAGGAACATCACCGGAGAACCTTTAGAATTCAGTTCAAACTTTCACTTGGACCAGAGATGAATTTAGATTTTGCTTGTCAGAGGTCAAGCTCACGGTGACCTCACAGGATTCTGGGATCAAAGATGTCTGTAGACGTGTACAACCACAGGGCCGCAAATCTATTTGTTTGACTTTAACCTTGTGAGATAGTACAAGAGAAATAATAATTTTTACAAATCAGGCATATTAAAGCGACTGATATTTAGGAGTGTGTATAATTTGGTGCAGCTTGGCTGAGTTGTAGCTTCCTATTGTGCCTTGAGTGTGTTACACTGTGTGTGTTACACTGTGTGTGAGCTACAGAACAAACCAGACTGAAATTCTTGTATCATTCAACATATTTGTGCAACAACACCATCTGTACTGAATCGTTAAATGCAGGCGTCTCATTGGTCAGCGGAGATGAGCAGCGATCGTTCACACGAGGCTGCGACAGCTCCAGCTCCCGTGTGACTGCGACCGAACATGTGAACGCTGTTAAATCGTCTTCTTCTCTTCTACGCCCACGTGTGAACTCTTGAACCTTCACTTCTGTCGCTCTCGTCTCTTTCATCTCCTCGCGTTGTTTAATCACATATTTTACCAAAGCAGAAGCCCAGTGTTCTGGATGTGCCTGGAATGATCCACAAATGCATCGTGACTGGCTGCAGCAGCAGAAACAAACATCCCATCACCACACGGCTGTTTTCTGACTGAATCAGCTACAGTCCGCCTCTGACAGGAAATCCATCGTGACGCCTGTGATTGAAGCTGCCGACTCCTCGAGTACACGGCGCTGAAACTGCTGTGTTTCTGTAATACTGTAATGAGGAAAAGGAAACAGGAAGTGGAAACAAACAGAGCAAACATCCTGACGCTCAAACACGTGTTTTAATGTGACGCGAATATATTTTTGAGGGTTGATAAATATTTACTGCCACGTGGGTTCAAACAGGAGTTTCAGACTTGTGTTACTGAGCAAAAGGTATTGTGTCGTAGCAGAGAAGCTGGAATCATGTTTGTATGATTATGTTAAAACACTGAAAAAATTTAAAATGGATATGTGACAGAATTTGGATCATGTTCCTCAATAAGATGATATTCTATTAAATAAAAGTAATTTCCCGGTGATATGAAATAAAACATTGATTTTACAAGACACCGCTCATGGTTTTTGAGAATCTATCTGTACACTCGGCTTGTCTGAGGTGAAAACTTTGTACATGTACTGCTTCTGTCTGGAGTTTGAGAGATTAAATGATGTTCTGGGTTATTTTCTGCTCTGCTACTTCACCTTATCTTCACTTATATGGCCTTGGAAGTTTCAAGGACTCTGGTTTTCCCTCATCTCTAGACCTAGATTTAAAATTTCATTCATTAGGGTGAGAAAAAGTTTTAAATTGAAGTTGTTAAAAGCTGCAGAAACTCTGCTGCTGAACCTGCACATCTCAACGAGGTGAGAAGGGATCTCTGTTTCTATTTGGTTCAGATGTTTGTATTTATTCTGACAGAATCATGTAGATCTGACTCGGCTGTGAACCAGCACATCCTGAGTGTAAGTGTCGTTATAGCATCAGAAGACGAGACACATTAGTGACACATTAAGACCCTGCAGTGCTTTAACTTCAGGCTTCAACTCTCGAAAGCTTCAGCTCTTTTATATTTGACACTTGAGAAGCGTCGCTCGCACTTTGCTCAATAATGCATCACGCACGTCAGCCTCCTTGTGTCAGGATCTCTTCAGCTGCTTTGGAAAGAAGAAGGTTTCTAGTGTGTCTGTTTCTTTGAAGAGAAACTCAGGAGAGACTCCCACAGATAAAACCATTAATTCATTTTAAATGGATTATTTAACAGGGTTTATTGTATTGTGCATTTGGCTCATGAAACTTTTACCTGCTTCAAGAGATGATGGATAGTTTTTGGGTCACTTCAAAAACAAGAAAATCCTCCAGTCAAACAACTGAAGCATCATTTTGACTTGATGACACATAATACTACATTTATTTATACTTAATGGTTTGACTGTAGGCTGTAAATAAAGATCGATTATGCAGACTGGGTCGGAGAGGAGGAGTTTATAAACTGTTCTGCAGCCAGCCACCAGGGGGCAATTGAGGCCATTTGGCTTCACTTTGGGAGAACAGTCATTTCTGCCCTCAAAGCCTCCATCGATTTACTTCTTCACTATTGTGTTTTTTCCGATTGATTTTAAAGTATTCACGTTTTAATCTAATGAGTTCAGGCGATAAAATAACACCCAAGTTTTTAAAAAAATCCCCCAAAATAACAGTGCATGACCTTCGTGTCCTAAATGGCGACTTTTGTTCTATCCTCTTATTTTGTAAAAGTGTGCATGAGTGGAGAAAGTGGAACTTTCCCTTCAGATCCTTTGTTTTCATCCAGCAACATTAAATCCATCTTTTCTTACTATTTACATAATCAGGAGCGATTGTAAAACGTTTCTATTTTTACTCCTTGTTTCTTTCCCTGCGTCATTCGTCCAAAACAAACCTTCTCGTTTGACAAGGACATCATGAAGCAACCATTCCAGAGACATGTCTTCCAGCGGCTCAGCGGCCCGTGAGTCTGGCAGCTCTCTCTCTCTCCGGCCTCCGCCAGGACCCGGACCAGGAGCCAGAGCTTTGAGCAAACACACCATCAAAGAGGTCTGGGGCCTCTGGTAAAAGCATCGGGTCTGCTGGTTCCTCCCACAGGTTCGGTCGTTTCCACTGGTCCCAGAGAGACGTGCAGAGGTTCACTGAGGCGTCCTCCTCCTCCTGCACACGTCTCCATGTGGGAGAGCTGCACGCCACTGGGCCTCTTCATAGAGCTGTGAGTCATGTCTGCTAAGACCCTGCAGAGTTATGCAGAAATACACTAGATTCAAGATTATGCACTCATGTGTTTTCTCCATCTCTGATTGGTCCATTGGTGTAGATCTGATCAGCTTTACGTGAGAGCTTCTGTGTTTCAGCAAGTGTAAAGTGAACCTGCTCATATCAAAGCCTGGACTCTGTCAGAAACTGATGAGTTCATGTGATGGTTGAGTGAAATTCTGTCTCCTCATCATGTAGTGCCTCTTTCGGCCACATGGTGGAACTGCAGCTAAACATTTCAAGCTTTAACGCATCACAGGAAACACTGGTCCAGGTTCACAAGGGCTTTAAAAAGATTCCTAAATAACTTAATTACCAAAAAACTAAATCATGAGCTAAATTTGATAAAGATTTCCTGAATTCCAAACTACCTGTGTCTCAAAGCTCCCTGTTCCAGGAAACTCTCTTCTGTGCCTGCTGCTGAGAATAAAAGTTTTAAGACCAGATCTCAGTAGATAAAAATAAGTTTTCCCATATTAAATAAGCATTAACTTGATAGTGGAAACTAACAGAACTAGGATGGAAGTCAGTAGAGCTCACAGCTCCACCGAGGCCCGACAGTCGCCTCATGAAACCACATCTAAAATCACTAGATCTGGATTTTCATTTGGATCAAGCACCAAATTCCTCACAAATATCAGTCGTCTACACACGTCCGATGTGTTTCACCAAGATCCAGAATAAATTCTCTGAGAAATCAATGGACATGTGAATGAAAGGCACAAACAACATCCAAGTTTCATGGAAATCGTTTCTATAGTTTTAAGTATGAGCTGTGTTTTAATTACATGGATGAAGAACAAGAACATATTAAACTGATGGATACTTTAATGTGTCCGTAAGTCTTGCTTTTAAAATCGAGGTTGAGTGAAGTTTCTGAACTTATTATTCATCCTGTGCAGTTGCAGCTGAAGCAGATGTGATTAAACTCTGTGCAAATATTCTACTGGAGTTGATCTGTCAAATATCTTTATATTAAAATACATTTCTGTGAGAATTAGAGGAAAATCAGGACGCACGTCTGCTTGAATGATGCCACTGAGCTGCTGAGATGTAGATATTAGATCAGACATGTGGGTGGAGCCTGACCTTTTACGCACATTATCCTCCTTTCTTTCTCTATCTAAAGTTCCACAAATGTGACTTTTAAAGGAATAGATGGAATCAGAGTGCGGCTCCATCTCATTCACAGCAGGAGGTCTGTGGCAGTGACAGATCTGAACTGAGACCAGAGGTGGAAGGTGTGTTTGAGGAACCTCACGTGAACCCGGGGCCTCATTTGAAGATCCTGCGAAGACACAAGTTCAGACAGCAGAGGGAGCACAGCTGTTACATAATGAATCCTATAAGAATAAAGAGGACGAGGACGCGTCAGGAGGAAAAACATTTCATTATACAAAGAGGAGCACGAGGACGACACCTTGAAAAGCTGCTCTGACACCTTGAAGACATTTTCGGCCAAAATGCATTTCATTCCCACCTCATATTGCAGCTGTTGTGCCCTTGAGCAAGGCACACACTGCCCAGCTTCACTGGAACAGGAGGAGAATGAACCTATAGAGAAAGTGAGAAAGTTTAGGTGAGCTGAGAGGTGTGATAGACTCCTGCTCCAAAATGATTTGTTCCCAACTGTTTTATCTCTTTTCTTTAATGGATGTTAAACCATTTCATTGAACGTGTTTGACATTTACAGGGTTTCAGCTAATTGGCCGATTGAAGAGATGAATTATTGATGGTATTTCTTTGCCGTGAGGGAATTTGTCTGGATATGACACATGTAAGCAGGCGAGATAATAACCCTGCAGCGTTCGAACATTTCCACTTTAACCTCTTTATTTTCTCATTTTGTTTCTATCAAACCTCCATATTGTGTATTTCATTCGTGTTGTTTTGTGATTTGCCGCTGCAGCTAAAAGCCAATTTCCCCACAGTGACATCATTAAACTTTCATCTCGTGTTATTGCTCGGCATTAAGGACCCACAGAGAGAGAGCGGCTGATGGCGGCCGTTCAGGTGCATTTGATCATTTAGGAAATCAACAGGTAGGAGCAGACAATCACAGGAGATGGTTCTCCTGAGTGAGGACGCCTGCTGCTGGAAGCCACTTCGCTTAGAGGCTGATGTTCTGGTTCCTGGCAGACGTGAGGATCTGCAGCCGGAGGCCGTCAGAGCTCAGCGGCTGAAACGCTGTGTGGGTGGGCGTGATGGAGCGTTTCCCCGGGTGGGGGGGAGAGGCCGAAGGATGCACATAATCTAATCATTACCAACACACACAGGCCCATCACCCTGCAGCCACAGACACACACACACCTTTTGAATTTTTGCTTGAATGCTGACAAACTTCAAATCACAGCTAAACATGAACCTAAAGCTATACTACCTCAACCTAACCGAAACTTTACCTAACCTTACCTTAACCTTAAACATGTCTTCAACCTCAAATTCAATAATTTACAATACGAAGATATGTTTTTTTGTCCCCATAAGGAAGATAAGGCCCAATAGTGTGACTTTGTAAACTGATGTCCCCACAATATGAGAAATACCTGTACCACACACACACACACACACACACACACACACACACACACACATACACACACACACACACTTTTTGCATTTTTGCTTTAATGCTGACAAACTTTAAATCACAGCTAAACATGTACCTAATCTTAAACAACCTTAAGGAAGATAAAGCCCACTAGTGTCACCACAATATGAGCAATACCTGTAACACACACACACACACACACACACACAAACTTTTGCATTTTTTGCTTGACTTCTGACAAACTTCAAATCACAGCTATACATGAACCTAAAGCTATACTACCTTAACCTAACCTAAACTTTACCTAACCTTACCTTAACCTTAAACATGTCTTCAACCTCAAATTCAATAATTTACATTATGAAGATATGTTTTTTTGTCCCTATAAGGAAGATAAGGCCCAATAGTGTGACTGTGTAAATAGATGTCCCCACAATATGAGAAACACCTGTACCACACACACACACACACACACACACTTTTTGCATTTGTGCATTTTTGCTTTCATGCTGACAATATTCAAATCAAAGCTAAACATGAACCTAACCTTAAACATGTCTTCAACCTCAACTTCAATAATTTACATTAGGAAGATATGTTTTTTTGTCCCCATAAGGAAGATAAGGCCCAAAAGTGTGACTGTGTAAACAGATGTCCCCACAATATGAGAAACACCTGTACCACACACACACACACACACACACACACACACACACTCACACACACAGACAAACACACACTTTTTGCATTTTTGCTTTCATGCTTACAAACTTTAAATCACAGCTATACCTTAACCTAACCTTAAACAAGTCTTCAACCTCAAATTCAATATTTACATTATGGAGATATGGTTTTTGTCCCCTTAAGGAAGATAAGGCCCAATAGTGTCCCCACAATATGAGAAATACCTGTACCACACACACACAAACACACACACGCACACACACAAACACACACACACACACACTGTCAAACTACTGCAGAGAAAGTCTCCAAATATATTATTGCTGCACTTAAATTCTTTTCCAAACAGATTCCTGCAGAAGTTCTGTGTTCGGTGTCGTTGGAAACTCTGGGATTTCCACTCGAGTCTAAAATAAAACGGTGTTGGCTCTGATAACGTTTGGCTGCAGAGACAGAGTTTCAAATGGAACTGGATCATATCAAAGGTTCTGTTTGATTCAGCTGCATTTGAACAAAAAGGAAAGTAAAGGTCTTTTGGCTCCGGTGGGACACAAGTCTGATAAACTCCCACAGATGCACTCAGACAGAGAAATTATAATAATCAATAATCTATCAAATATAACATTTACCTTGAGCCTCCTTATCAGAGGAAGTTCTGTGGGAGAGAAAAATGGCTTAAAACTGTTGTGCTGTGAACGTGCACACATGTAAACAAAGACTCTGCCTGAGTCACACAAATAAGCACATAAACACACAAACAGACACACACACACACTCTCACACACACACACACACACAGCTGATAAAATACCAGTGTTGTGTTTACAGGCATTCCTGCTGATGTTATAGTCGGGCAAGTATGTGTGTGTGTGTGTGTGTGTGTGTGTGTGTGTGTGTGTGTGTGTGTCTGTGTGTGTGTGTGTGTGTGTGTGTCTGTGACGTCTGGAAATAATTAAGATAAGGGCTGGAGGGGAGGTGAGTGGGGGAGGGAGGCTGACGGACATGCATCTCCTGGCTATATTTAGCTGAGTGAGGTTTTCTCAGGCAGGTCAGATCCTCGTCCCTGCAGAGCGGCGCCTGGCTTCTTCTTCTTCTGTGGTTTTTAACCTGAGACTCTTTCTCTTTCTCCCTAGAACAGATTGTGAGGAAGATGAACGACGAAGACGCTCAACGTGTCGACGTCCCTTTGATGATGTCATACGTTCAGAGGTTACTGGTGACAACTGCAGTAACCAGAGCACGAGAGGATTTAATACTTCATGGAATATCAGTATTGATCACAGTGGAAGTAGTAACAGCAGAATACTGTAGTATTGACGATAGAGTTTCTACCTTGGACTGTAAATAAAGATGGTCGACACATCTCCACTTCCTCTCATAACATGGGCGTGTCAGTTATTGACCAAGTTTAGTTTTTATTTACCTTTTGCTTTGGTGTTCTTGGAAACCTTTGCAGGATTTGACTTCTTACCAAAAGAATGAGCTTCAATCTCAGAAATAAGAACTATACCCGGAATGACAGAAACCATCTTTGAGTTTGGTCCATGTCCCATCCATTAACGTGGAGGAGGTCGGGGTTCATACCACCTATCCTGCAGCCAGCCACCAGGGGGCGATCAAGATGATTTGGCTTCTATGTTCGCTAATAGTATCATTAATAATGCATCACTCTTTGTAGAAAGAACAGTAACAGCAGCAGATGAAATGTTGGTAGAACTAAAAACAGGAGTTTTCCCAGTTGTGTACATCAGGCTGTTTGTTTAATATTTGTGTTGTGAACGATTAATCATAATTTAGGGCTGAGATTAAAAATAATCTCACTTCAGTTACAAAAACCCAAGATATTTAACAACATCAGTCTTTTCTTACACCTTCAAACTTTAGAAGAAATCAACTGAGCTTTTAAAGAAGAATAAAAAAGTTAAGCTGCTGAATTTCCAGCTCATATCTTCTGAGTGTTTCTGCTGCAGGCGTCGAACACTCGCTGTGTGTACGTGCTCGTCCCTTTCTCCTGTAGCGCTCTTTACCTGCAGCAGGATTCTGCTCACGGGTTTGATTTGAACCAAACTGCCGTCGCTGTAACGCAGCTCGTCGGTCGCAGCTCGAGCTCATCAAACGGATCTGCGTCTGTTGTGAGAAACGGATCAACGCTGCGGCCCCGAGGCGTCGAGCAGCACGTCGTAAAGACAGACAGCTCCACCTCAACAGCAGCATCAAACCCACAGAGAGGCCTGAGCTCCAGAAAGAGGAGGAGGAGGAGGAGGAGGAGGAGAGGAGGAGGAACACAGCTCAGGAGGCAGAAAGTTTCTCCTGTGGAAGTTTCTGCAGCTTCAGGCCTGAATCCCTTCACACAGAAAACATTTAGTCTGATGGTTCACGAGGGTTTTTCCGACCTATTAAGCAGATTTCCATTTCAGTACAAAAAAATCAATACACATAAACTGAGCGAGCACGTTTATCTGTAACATGCTGGTGTTACTGTGCACTTCAGAGATTGTGTATCTTGAGGAATGCATAAAGACCTGATGTTGTGATGAGGGAACATCTTCAGCAGCGACCAGGGGACGAGGATCATCGGAGGGTCACAGGGGGAGGAGCTGGAAAATAATAACAACAATACACAACAAGCACCTTTCAATACACACACACACACAAAATGCCTCACATGATTTGTGTATTTGTGTCTAATGCTTAAATTTCTTTATCTGTGTTGTTGTCGTCTTTTGCTTTATTTTTGCAAATAAATCAATCAAAACAAATTAGGAATTGAAAGCAAACTGCAGAAAACAGTAAAAGCTAATTCCTGTTTCATTAAGTTAAGCTATTTATTTTTAACTTCATTTCATAACTCTTCTGGGATCTGACAATTTTTTTAAAGTAAATAAACTTGTTTAATTGGTTGCAACCAGTCAATTATGCAACTGGTAACTACTCAAAAAGTTGAGAATCTGAACTAAATGTTGAGCTTCCGCACATTTAAAAAATAAGACATATTTCCTATCTCTATATCATTATTGATTTGTCATTATAGTAAATCATAATAAAAAGGACAGTGGTGTTAAACTGGTGCTTTAACTAGGCCAGCAGAGAAATCCCTCTGTTTCTGCTGTAACATACATTACAGCCATAAACCTGTTTCTGTGCATGTGTCGAAGTAAAACCTCCTGAGCAGAAAAACTGAAGGAGATTGTGAAAGTCGGAGATTTCTGATTTCCCAGTAACAACACAACACACTCACCTGGGAGCTGCAGGAAACTGGGAACGGTTCACATCAAGACATCAGCCAACAGCCTGGGGAATAGAGCGCAGGAAATATGAAACCCAACCCCTTCCTGTCCAACGCTGAGTGTGTGTGTGTGTGTGTGTGTAGCTCTGTGTAGCTGTGTAGTGTATGTGCAGATGTAAAGCAGGGTGGGGCTGATGAAGACTAAAATTACCTTGATAAAAGAGTGAAAAATAAACGTGTACGAGCATAAACAAGCATTTGTGAACCTATTTGATTTGATTGTAAACATCTCTTTACATGGCCACTATAAACCAGTAGAGCTTCTTTATCCCTGTGAGGGGCTTTGTTAGAAACACAATACGATAATTTAAGAAATAAATTAATAATTTGAGTACACATTCAGGACAAAGACGTCAAAGAATGAAACTGTATAAACTGTTCTGATCTGTTTCTGTTACTTTCTCCATTCGGACCTACATGATACGTGATCTGACGTCAGGACTCGTGGATTCTGGTTTGTATTTCTCACATTTCTGTTGTAAACCAACTGTTGTGATACAATTTGTGGTTGAAACGCTTCATAAACTTCAAGTAGAAACTTTCAAACGACCTTGAATCACTTCCTTTTTTCCTCCTGTGCAGCTGTGACTGACTGACAACGACCTCTGAGTGACGCAACAGTTTTTGCATTGTTTTAAATCATAAAATAACTAATTAAAACCAAACTTACGAAAAAGATGAAGATGTGAACAGACACCAACACAAAAATACTACTTCTAATGTCAGAAACCATTTTTGAGAAAAATGTATCCCACGTTAACTTTGACTAGTTTGGTTCACGTCCCATTCGATAACATGGAGGAGGCGAGATTTAGGAGCTACGCTGCAGCCAGCCACTAGGGGGCAACAGAGAGCAGTCATGTCGTCTAATCTATGTAAATGGGAACAGTTGCGATAAACTTGCAGAAAATTACAAACTGTGTTATAGCTCCTTTTAGAGCGTTGTTTTTATTTAGCCAGAAACTTCCAAAACAAGATGGTGGAGACCAAAACCAGAGCTCAAAGACCACAAAGAAGACCCCAAGTGAATGAGGATGTTGCTCTGTTTCTGCTGAATGTGCAAATATGCTTCGCTTACAAGTGACATGAGTGTTTCTGCTGCCCCCAGGTGGCCAAAAAACAGTTAACATAGCTTGATTATAGAGGAAATACGTCTTAAACATGTTTTCAGAAGATCCGAAGGGGAGCTTTACGTTTTCCCTTTCAGCCAAAATGATTTTTTTTGGCACCAGTGATGATTTTTGTCATTTTGTTTCATATCGAGTTTCCCTTTTGAAATGAAATGAGATTAAATAAAATGAAAACCACATCCAGTCATTTTTTCCGACCATCAGCCCCTGGTTACCTCAACGCTCCTCTGAGTCATCACACACGTTTCAGAAAGAAATAGATGTTCTCATGTGTCCATAAATGTTCCTCAAACCTCCGTGAACCAATTAATCTTTCATTTTGAGTCAAATCTCTCCAGCGGGTTTGGAGCCGGGAGGTTCTTCACCTTCACGCTCGTGTGTCGGCCGGCGAGCTGCAGGTACGACCGGCCTGGAGGAAAGAAAAACAGAGACATGTGGCTTTAATGTGGAGTCGGGGCCTGGAGCCGGGACCTCCGTGCAGCCTGGAGACCGTGAACACACACCTCGGGACCAGAAGCAGCTCGGCACACACACATTCCTGCAGCCAGATATCTGAAGTATGTGCTGCGGTTCCACTGCCGCTCTCACCTGAAAGACGCTGAGCAGGGGAGAAGAAAACATAAAGGTCTGGTAATCATTCCAATGTGGGTTTAGTCTTTCTCCTTGAGTGTTTCAGAGCTGGATTAAATCAAGTTGGAGAACTGGATCCTGTACGTGCTGGCACTCCTCTTTTCTGTTTTATATTTAATCTTATTTCCTTTTCTTTAAATGCAATTTGAACATGTTTATCTTTATCGTATGTAAAGCACTTTGAGCTGCATTCCTTGTATGAAAGGTGCTATACAAATAAAGTTTATTAATATTATTATTAAATTACAGACAATGGAGTTTATATCAATTTGATATTTGATGTGTTTGTTGTTTATCTCAGTTTTTCTTGTCAGATCAAAGAAGAGAAGATGAAACGAGCAACGACAGAATCACAAGAGGAAGTTCCTGCTTGGGAAGAAATACGTTCTAAAGAAAAGGAATTGATAATGTTTCCTTTCAGGTCAGATGAGTTTAATATCGTTTTTGGGCCGGAATGAAAATGTTTTTCTACAGAAAGAAAATGATTCTTCTACCTTCCATACTTCGATTTGAATTAGAAACATCGTACAGAGTTTAAAACACATATTTCCTTCACTCTCTGTGACTTAATAACGTTAAAGCAGAAGCTGAATGAAAACAATTAGGAAACAGTTTTCAGATGAAGCCACAGTTTGATGAGTCTAAGTCTGATGTCTCCTCCACAGTGAACCACCTGCTCCCAGTCGGAGCAGTTCCCAGTTTGCTGTAATGTCCCTGTGACCTCAGCTGAGTTTGGATTAAACTGCTTCTCGTATAAAACTAACAACCGACATTCAGATTTTACAGCCGGCTCTCAATCCAACGGCTTCCTTCTTCTTCTCTCCTCTCACTGCAAAGTCCTTACAGGAAAGAAAATGTCCTTAAACCATTTCCGTTTTCTGAAATTGTCTGAAATAAAAATCTATATTATTATATTATGTGGAAACTAAACCGTGAAGCGACTTCAGTCTTCAGAGTCTGTACAGTTAAAGAAGTAAAAGTATTTCATGTTTGCAGTTTCGAGTGTAAATCTCAAGTGAGAATAGAAACAACGGAAAAAACACAAATCTTGTCTGTATGAGAGATTTCTTGATCGCCCCCTGGTGGCTGGCTGCAGTGTAGGTACCTCAAACGTAGCCTCCCCCTAGTTAGCGGACGGGGGATGGAAGAACAAGTCAAATTGCAAGTCAAATAAAAGGTTTGTTGAGCTTTAATTAGTTATTTGATGCAACATGGGGGGGGGGAAGTCATGATTGACAGCTGAGACTGACTCATGGTCGAGAATCTGGCTCCTAAAGATGGCGGCGTCCATATCCGGGATATTTTGGCTTCGTTTCTGGCGAGTGGGAGGAAGTGGTGACGCGTCCACCATCTTTATTTACAGTCTGTGGCTGAAATGAATATTATTTTCTCTCTCCATTGTTGGAACTGTTGAGTTTCTCTCTGTAATATTTCAAGGCATCAACGTCACCAATGCCTTTATGTTTCCAGAAAACTCGATTCAACTTCTCCATAACGGAGGAAGAAAGTGTGGATTCTACGATTTGTGATACAGCTGCAAAGTCTCCAGGTCACGTGACAGAGTGAAGCTCTACCTGAGCGAAGGAAGATGAATGTGAGAGAGCAGCATTCGTTTAAAATCACCTCTGGTTCGATCCTCAGACTCGAAACAGTGAAAACCTTCCGTTCGCTGGGAAAGTCCCACATCAGGTGAACACAGAAACTCACATGTGTTTAAGTCATCCTCTGACCTCACGTAGGTGTAAAGTTTCCTGCTGTTAGAAGCACACACACACACACACACACACACACACACACACACACGGTGAGGATCTCTCTGTCCAGCTGGAGACTATTAGTGTTCCTCTGGCCCACAGGAAGTCAGCCATCATTTCAGGCTGACAGGTACATGGAAGGATCTCACCGGCGCTGTGCTCGACTCCTCTGTTCAGACGTCAGCTCTGTGATTCCTCACAGCGTCCTGGCGTTGGTTCTGATCGGCTGAAGGGAAACAGCTCGGTTCATGGACTCGTTTGACAACACCAGACAAGGCCAACTGAGACACACGAACACACGTTTCTTTCTCTTGTTCTCTTTTTGTTTGTTTTTTACCTGTAGTTGTTTTGGCAGTTTGCTGACAATCATCCTGCTTCACATTCATCCACATCCTAGTAAAACATAATGTTCTCTCATCCAGTCGTCGGAGCTGCTGGGGTTGAATATGGTGGAGGGAAGAGGACACAAGTTAGAGGAGTCCAGGGGCCGAGCGTCCACAGTTTAAGACTTTACTTTTAATCTCTGACAAGAAGGTTCATGGTTTTCTCCTGTTTTTCTGTATCTGTTGTTAGTAGAGGTGAACTAGAGACTCTAAATCGATGAAGGTGTGACTCACTGCGGTTACATGTGTCCGATTGAAATCCGATTTCTGGCGTTGTCGGGTTTCAATCGAAGACCCATTTCATGTAACTCCACAAATCTAGATTTCTTGTGTCCGACTGAAGTCGGATAACCAACCCCAGATAAGTAGATCGGATTTGGCTGTGTATCGGACAACGCGCGCATGTAACTCTGGAAGCTAGACAACAACTGGAAATGACGTCTTTGCGCATGCTTGAGATCCGGCCCCCCCCCCCTCCCTCCCTCCCTGGCCGTGACCTGGACCATTCTAATCAAATGCGCCGTTCGCATTCGCAGTACTCCTAGAGTAAACATGCACAACATCATGTAGAGGGACGTAGCTTCACCTTGCTCTCCGTTCGTCATCTTTCTCGCATGCTGAGTTGAAGGCTGTTGTTGTTAGTGGTGACGAGGTCAAGCGGAAATGGCAGTATCACCACTAGCTGTAATGAAAACAGCGCCACCTATCGTAGCGGGGTATGAAATGCTTTCGGACAAGAGTCGGATTTCTCAGTGCCATGTACCCTGAGATAGAGCAGTTGACCCCCCGTGGATAGAGAAACCGGGCTTCAGCCGAAATCGGGTTTATGCCATCATGTAAACGTAGCGAGTGTGAGTTGGTTGTTTGTCTCTTTGTGTCGTGCCTGCCCACAATTGTCCGTCTTCATTACATTAACGATGACACTATGTTTTTATTGGTTGTGTTCTATGCTCATTAATTTTGTTTCCCTCTGATTCAATTTCATGCCAAGAGAGAACCGACCGAACCGAGCTGAGTAAAAAGAGACCGAGCCGAACTGACTGACTGAGATAGATAATATATATATATGTGTGTGTGTGTGTGTGTGTGTGTGTGTGTGTGTGTGTGTGTGTGTGTGTGTGTGTGTGTGTGTGTGTGTGTGTGTGTGTGTGTGCGTTGTGTACGCATGTTACATCATGCTCAAAATGTGCACTTGTGTTCGTCAAACTTCCAGCATCCTTATAAACATCTGACACCACAGATGGCTGGCACACACACACACACACACACACACACACACACACACACACACACACACACACACACACACACACACACACACACACACACACACACACACACACACACACACACACACACACTGACACACGCACACACACACACACACACACACACACACACACACACACACACACACACACTTCAGGAGGTCACGGCTGTCTCTTTGTATTAATTTGCCTGTAAATGTCAGTGTGGCTCACCGGTGCTGAGGCGCTTCCTTCATTACGATATGCTAATGAGAAACAATCCATTTACCTCAATTACCTCATTAATCTGCTAAATAACAATCTCCAACTTTGGTTCAGTTAAACGCTTGTGAGGCGTCGAGTCGGGTGTTCGATTCCGGAGTCGCAGGTTCGAACCTGGTCTGTGCTCAGCTGACCTGAGGAGATTACAGATGTCTGCGTGTTGGGTTTCCTCCCTGAGTGAGGTCTTACAGGAAGATTGTGTTACATCTATTTCCAGGAGCCACTGCTCTGTTCATCTGTGAACCAATTACAAAGTGTGTGGATGATATTTTATACAGAATCAAAGAAAATAATAAACCCATATCTCTCGTGGAACAAAGACCTGGTTTCTCCTGAATCATTCAAATGGCTGACACAGTCCATTCAGTCACTTTCTTTTCTTGCAGGGTTTTTCCTCCTTTTTAAAAAATCTACCTTTGAGTTTCTTCAGTGTCGGGAAAGTGACAACAGCCATGATGTGTCCATTTCATTAGAGATGCCAGTGTGAGTCGAGACCCTTAAAAGCCCCCGAAGTGCAATTATCTGCAAATTAAATATGCTGTCGTGCTATTATCACGAGCATTTCCTTCTGCCCGGCTGGATCCACATTTATAATTCAATCTTTTTTATGCACTTCCCGTGTCGGAGGTGTTGCCAGCGCTCCTGGTGGAGGTGGGCAGGAGGAGGGAGGGAGGAGGAGGGAGGAGGAGGGAGGAGGGAGGAGGGAGGCAGGAGGAGGAAGGAGGGAGGCAGGATGAGGGAGGTAGGAGGAGGGAGGTAGGAGGAGGGAGGATGGAGTAGGGAGGTAGGAGGAGGGAGGTAGGAGGAGGGAGGATGGAGTAGGGAGACAGGAGGAGGTAGGCAGGAGGAGGGAGGTAGGAGGAGGGAGGATGGAGGAGGGAGGCAGGAGGAGCAGCTGGCCTCCTCGTGGGTCAATGATCAGTAAAGTGCGTCTGCTGTCTACACTCGGGTCAAGACCGAGGGCGGAGGAGACGAATCTGAGAGAGCGAGAGGAGGGAGGAGGGAAGTGGGAGGAGGAGGAGGAGGAGGAGGAGGAGGAGGAGGAGGAGGAGGAGGAGGAGGAGGAGGAGGAGGAGGAGGAGGAGGAGGAGGAGGAGGAGGAGGAGGAGGAGGAAAGAGGGAAGTGGGAGTTTCCTGAACACGTCTAAGTGCTGCGGCTGATTCATGATGTTAACAAATGTGTTTTTTACAATAGTTTAAAATCAATGAGTTTGAGTCCTTTGGTTTTATCTTCAGAATCAAACAGACTCAAGTGTCAAATCTGTGTTCAGATCAGGAAGAAAAGGAGAGAATGTAACATCCATCCATCTGTTATCTGTACTGCTGATCTTTAAAGGTGTAGGGGGGGGGGGGGGATTTGGACAGGTCACCAGCGAATTAGAAGACAATTCGTTCTCTGGAGTTGGACTTTTGTGTGTTTTTTGTTTTTGTTTAAACACGTCATCAACATCATCAGCATCACCAACAGTTCTCTCCTCAGCTTCACCTTCGTCTTCTTATGGCTCCGCTTTTTCATCCTGAGATATTTAGAATCTTTTTGTTTTTATTTCATTTTTGAAACATCATCAATACAATAACTTGGGGGTCAGGCGGGGAAAAACTCCCAGTACGGACAATTTAGACTCTCAGTCGACCCAACCCCACTCTGCATGCTATAAAGGCCAATTTATGATTCTACGTCTTTTCTATTACGGACAGATAAGACCGCCCTATCCGTCGTGGAACGCCCTCTCCGAGCGCCTCGGAGACCTTTTCGTGCACCTCTGATTTTTCTAACTGTCCGTGTTTATTTCGGAGAGCCCACGGACAGCTCTTGGCTGTGATTGGTCCGCGAACGACATAATTTCCCTACGACGTCATTTCCGGATTTCACATTTCCGGACCTCTAACGTCCTGATTCACAATAAACACATACACAACTACGATTCTACGATTAATGTGACGTGTGTGTTAAGCCAGCGGAGTTGTCCGGCTGACGGTGGCTCGTTAGAGCGCTGAGGGCATGTGTGCACGCTCACATACGGTTATAACGAGCTTTCAAAACGGCGCTTGCGGGCTAGGCTAGCGGGCAAGCCACCATGCTAACTGCAGTGATAACAGAGCTAAGAGAGATAAATGTAGCTTCTGGCTACATGTAGCCTCAAGCAGATTCAAGCTGTGGAATCAGCAACACAGTTCGGAAACAAGACCGGGGAACCGCTGCGCTAAGAAACGATTACATCAGCATCTTGACCCGCTGGGTGTCACTTTATTTAGTTCTGTTAGTTGCCATGGTTCAGTGTTTGGGAGGCAGGCTAACATGTAAACAGAGACACGTGGACTTCTTCTTCCCAAATGGGGTAGGCTTCTCTGAGCTCGTCTTCCGTTGCGCCACCTATGGGTTTGGCGGTGAATTTTTTTCGACGTACAGTGGTCGGAGAGGTAAAAATCAAAAAGACTCTTCGACCTCTGTGGAGCCCTCTCCGAGAAACGGACACGTAGAAGTATATAAGAGCCTTAAGACTGCAGGAGGAAGCTGGAGCACGTGAAGAGAACTCATGAGAGCACCCCCCCCCCCCCCCCATCCCTCCACACTCTTGTTTTTGTAAAGCACATCACAGAAAGCAGGAGACGTGTTGTTCTCCACCTGCAGGATCTACATGTATTATCAAACACACAGGCCTGTGTTCACAATGAGCTCGTTTGGCAGAACAACACTTGACTGGAAACACACACAAACCCACAGGAGCTCCTGACGGGAAACACACACACTCCACTGGAGAAGATCATCAGAGGATTTCTGTAAATTGATGCAAATGATCGCAATCCGTCGGTGAAATGATCACAACATTTGAAGACACATTTCACGCTTTAGCAGCTGTTTACACAGATTTGATTTGAGGACGACTTTTCGTAAATTCTTTCCTCGTTAAAATTTCCTGCCATTTTTCTAATTGACGAACTGGTTCCTCTTCTTTTTGTCTGTGAACAACAGAGTCAGAGTCTCTCACAGACGATAACTTTCCCAGCCGGTGGATTAAAGTGTCTCTGAAGTTCAGAGGAGCAGATCCAGGAAGGAGGTGGCAGGTTGAAAGAAAGAGCTTTTGAATATTAAATCAGGCTTTTATCATATCATCACGCTCGTTACCTGTCTGCTCTGGGAGACGTGAGACTCAGTGACTCAGTGGAGTGTCGGAGACGATTCTGGGGCGAGCGGAGAAAAACACTGTGAGGCTGTTTGATCTCCACTAAGTGCAATTAGTGTCAAAACAGTGAGGAGGGGAGGGAGGATGGATTCTGCTGATGGGAGGACTGGGATTGGGGGGGGGGGGGGGGGGTGTTACCTGTGTGAGGATGAACGAGTCTCAGAAGACGGAGCAGGTTCATTTGTGTTCAGGTACATATCAGTATGGAGGACCATACATGACTTAAGTATAAATAAATAAATGTATAAATAAATACAGAAATAAATAAATAAATGTGGAAGACATTTATTTAGACATTTATGTTGTTATTAACGTATTTATTTATTTATTTTTGTATTCATTTATTTATTTCCTTTTTTATTTATTTATTTATTTATTTATGTATTTATTTCTGTATTTATTTATACATTTATTTATTTATTTAATTTATTTCTGTATTTATTTATGCATTTATTTATTTATTTATTTATTTATACTTAAGTCATGTATGGTCCTCCATATATCAGGACCTAACGGCTGGAGGAAGAGGGCGATGATGTGTCATCACTTCTCAGGATTTATGTTTACAACAGACACACTTTGATTTTAGGAGGACAAAAAAGTTCTTGAGGCGTGAATTGTTCTCGAGACAAAAATACACATTTTGATATTGGACTTAATCACAAACTTAATAATCAACAATTAGAAATCTCTTGAATCCAGCGTATTTGTAAGATTTGTTTGAAACGATAAAGGTTCAAACAGGATTTTGGATTTTCTGACATTTGTTGCTTGTCTTTTACTCTGATTCCTCTTATTCTTTAAGTTGACAAACTGGTTCCTCCTCTTGTTTTGAAGAGGAAATCTCCATCAGTTATTATCACACACCGTTGATTTCTCCTGTCATCAGCATCTCTCATCATTTCCAGCCTATAGATGTGCTCGTGCAGAATAAAACATGTGACACTCTCTCCTCCTGTAATTCTCTGAACTCTCAGAGCATTAATAAAACAGCACAAGCTTTCTCTTTGAACTCATTTCCCCCTTTTTTTTTCTCCAGTTGTTATCAGGAAAAGAACGCGACTGACTTTCATCTTGAATAATGTCACAGGGATGAGTCACAGGTGACTTTACCCCCCGACTCAGACACGGAGCGATATCCCATCATGCACTGGGGCTGAGGCAAGGGTGATCTCATCTCCGATGGGATGTGAGACTACAGGGAGTGCGTCGAACACGATATCAGATTATTGCAGCTCAATCCTGCGATTAAAAAATGAGTGGGATTTAAGATCAATGGCTTACACACAGATACAGAAGGTAGAATGGTGCGTGTACCACCAGGTCCTCATAGAGCTGCAGCACAGTAAATATGATTGTTTTGTTATTCTTCTTGATCCATGAATTGTCCTCTGCACGGAAAACCTATGAATATGTCTCATAATGTTGAAGAAAGTGGAAGAAAAACAAAAATCCTGGATGAATTAACAACCCAACAACACCAACTGATATCTGGATTTTGTCTGCAATGGGAGAAGAGACAATCTGCATCCGTGACTCTGCAGCAGACACAGGTTCTAATCAGCACTGATGGAAACACTCAGGTGAACGGGTGTCTTTTTTAATTTGGCAGTAAATCACCATGAATGTTCTTCTTGTTGTTTTTCTTCTTGGGAACAATGTGCAATCCCCTAGCTTCTCAGAATCTGGTGTTTGTGACGTCCACCGTTACTCACAGACGGTTTAACCACATTTAAAAACAGTGAGCACTTTCATTTTCGATTTAAAAGAAGCTGTCGAGATCAGTGTTGAAGAATGAAAGTGGAAAATATTTTTGATCTGCTCATTTGTCTGAATCCTCGCTCGCTTAATGAAATCTTTCTCGGCCCAGGTTCCATCCTCTCATCAGGTTTCTGACAAACACACAAACCAACAAACAGACAGGAACTAGAAATTAACTCTTTGGCAGAAGTGGACTCACCAACACACTTTACACAGAAATATGACTTTAAAGACTTTGTATTATTCATAGATGTGTATTTAACCTGGTTTAATTCAATATATTTGACCTGCCCGTGTGTGAGCAGCATCTCATCCTCCCACTCATGTGCCCACGGAGCGGATCCTCAGAGGTAACACACATTAACTGGAAGTGTAATCACAGGCGGGCCCTGGTGTCTGCCTGGACTCTGCTGGAGGTTTCAACATGATTTAGAATTATGAGTCTGTGTGTCACAGTCTGTGTGTTCCTAATCACACGGCCAAACACTGACATCCTGTGGGAATAACAGCAGAGCAGCACCAACAACACACACTCCCCTGGAGATTGTGTGTGGAGCGCTGGGAGCTGGAGGTCAGATTATAGACTTAAAGACCAAGGCAAATAAAAAGTCATCAATCTTAAAAAACAGGTGTATTTTTGTTAAATTTAAATTATCTAAGACTTATCTGAGGATGTTTTAATCTCTTTGCAACTACACACAGTAAAGAAATAGACAGGACAATTATAATAAAGTCCTATAATATGTCCTATAGTCCTTTTATGTCATTGGCAGAGAGTGATGATTATGAATTTGTGAAATAAGCTGAATTGAGACGTATTTAGTCACCATGTCAAATCTGTACGTTGTTTTTACAGAAGCAGATAATAAGGCATAAACTTAAAAATAAACTTAAATAGAATCGCTTGTACCTGTGTCAATACACCTTTCTTTGACTTGACTTTTGACTAAATCTAATCTAAATCCTGTTTAGCCTCACCACTGTCGGGACTAAAGGTCTGAACAGATGAATTTTAAAGGTTCAGAGGAAGTTCAGAGCAGTTTCAGAGCACGAAGCTCAAAATGGCTGCTGTGGTAATAAGGTCAGTGGGTGTGATGCAGGAGGCCTTTGTTCCACATGGAGTGAGGACGGCCTGGTCATGTGACTTCCATGTGTCCGGAGCTGCAGCGCTGCAACAAATGAGGTCAGCCTACAGGTATGGTCCTGAACAGCAGGCAGCGCCTCAGGGGGGGGAGCACGGCGTTATACACACACAGGCACGCAATAAAAACACACACTCACCGAGTAGAAGGCCTTTTACTGTGGTACCGCACACACACTAACACACACAAACACACACAGAAACACTCTGTCTGGTCCCAGCGGAGATGAAGTGATGCACGATGACATCAGTCGCTCCTGCTCCTGCACGTGACTCATTACGCCGGCCACTACGCCGCTGACCATTATCACTGCTGAGCCAACAGGCCTGGTTATCACCGCACACATCACCTGAGCTGGACCTCCCCATTGTGATGTGACCACGATGATAATCACCGGGCAGGAAATGAATGTCCTGCAGGAGAGAAGAGGGGCTTTCATCCAGGGAGAGGAGTGGATTCATGTTGAGGTTGAACAGTGGACGTGTGGCCGCAGCTGTATCGGGGAGTTAATTTAACTTTTTATATCTTGTATACATTTTTGTTTTGTTTTATATACTTTACAGTTATTTCCTTCTTATGTAAAGTACTTATTGTGTTTTTATGCTTTATGTTCAATGTATGCACCTTTTTACCAAAGAAAATTCCAGGTAGGTGTAAACCTACTTGGCAATAAATCCTTTCTTATTCTGATGTGATTTTGTATGTTCAAAGCTGCCTTTATGTATTTTGGCCACTAGGGGAGCGACGTTTGTTAGTCTCTGAATGATTAAATTAAATAAATGTCTCTACTTCTTCCAACTGGGCAAAAATGAAGCCAACAGATCTCACATGGCTGGAGCCATCAAGGAACACGTGAACATACTTCACTGCGGTGAGATCTACCTAGAACGGCAGAAAGTTAGTAGCTCCATTCCAAACTTTTGTCTCATAAACACAACAATGTCCGAAGCTCTCGGCAAAGTGTCCGTCACTTCCTGCTCATGGTGAGAAACCACATTCACAGATAGAGAAAAACTTGTGGCACCTTTAAAAACGTGATTGTGTCTTTTCAGGAAACATGACACAGATTTCTTGTTCCCACCAAATGAGAGATGATTCAATTTGCTCCTCAGACATTGAGGACGTCTCAGAATTACATAAATAGAAGAGAAATATAAAAAAATAAACAAAGGTGGATGAAAATGGATGCAAATGAGCCACACAGTTCATGTGTCGGCTGTCAAAACAAACCACTGAATGAAAAGAGGTGTAAAGCTGCAGAGGTGTGTGTGTGTGTGTGTGTGTGTGTGTGTGTATGTGTGTGTGTTTGTGTGTCATATTACAGTCGATTACAACAATTTTAATGCAAGAGTATTGTTTAATCCAGGTTTTATTTAGATTTAGTTGTGACAGATACATAAATGTCCATAAATGATTCGGAATACATCATAAACTTTATTTATTCATTATTATTTAATTCATAGAAACTCTTTGACTCCACTTAGTGTTTGCTCATGTGACACTGGACTCCACCTCCTCACTTTACCTATTACCTGCTTTCATGTGTTCAGACTGTTATCACATGGACAAGCAGAGACCCACACACACAGACACACACACACACACACACACACACACACACACACACACACACACACACACACACACACCCACGTGCACACACACACACCTGTGAGTGGTCAGCCAACTGAACCTTGGTTTACCTGTTTGAGCCAAAAACCCGGCTCCAGACTTTGTCCTGTCAAACACACGAGCTCTTATCTCAGGTGACCGGATGAGACTGAAACTGTCTCAATCGATGAGAGATCAATAAAAAAAGTGCTTCACCTGATTAGAAATCCAATAATCAGGTTATAGCAATGATAATTATAACAGACACATGAATGAGTCACCTCAGAGGACGATCTAATCTCTGTGTACAGACGTGTTACAGGTAGAAACTGAGCTGAGGCATCAGAACCGAGCAGCGTTAATCAACCTCGTCGTAAAGTCAACATTTCCCAGCAGAGAGTTTCCTTCCCTCCAGGTCCTTCTCTTGGCTCCTAATGTCACTCAGCTTCACAGACTCCACTGTATTTCATTTACGGAGAGAGAGCGAGAGAGAGAGAGAGAGCGAGAGAGAGGATGGAATCTCTCTCTCTCTCCTTCCCGGCCTTATGAAGCCAACCTGAGGACTCGCCCCTGCTAGTTCCCCGGCGTCTCATCCAGACAACTGATTTGTTCCCTCATTACTCATCCTGACACAAAGTTACATTATTCACCTCTCGGCCACGGAGTCGAGCGAAGTAGTCGAGCTGGAGTTAATTGAATTGTTCGGCTGAAATCGTACATGTTTGGGATGATTTAACATTTAATACAGAGTGTGGCTCTGCAGCTTTAGAATGAAAAGAAGTTTCACATGAGAGAAGAGAAGGTGTTAAGTCACCAAGACACATTTATCACAGCGGTTTAATTTGTTTTTAACGTTTAACAACCTTGATATTGAGGGAGGGAAAGGTTTGAAAACATTTAAGCTCTAAAAATTATCGTTAAAAGTTTTATAATGTTATCAGAATGGAAAGGAATTTTAATATATGGTCTCTACAACGTTGGGGACATTGCAGTAGTAACAGGAGCCTTTGGTTTGACTTTAAATAGTCTGTATTTATTTAGCAGCTTTTCCTGATGGACACTCAAAGCACTTCACATTCCAGTTTCACCCATTCACACTGAATGGAGGAGGAGGAGGAGGAAGAGGAGGAGGAGGAGGAGCCAGGGATCAAACCACCAACATTCTGGTTAGTGGACGACCCGCTCTCTCTCCTTAGCCACAGCTTCCGCCCACAACTTTGTGGTCAAAGAGCTGAAAATATGATGCTGATGTTAAATTAATCTTTGCAGCTCTAATGAATTCACTGTTCGATTCGATTCTACACGTAGGACATGTGAGAAGTTTTGGGCAGTTTTTCTTTTTTTTGTGATCGTATGTTTATAATTTATTGTAAGAAATGTGAAAATACAAAGATAAACATTTTTTTCTCCGCTGAGACTTCTCATAATACCATAACAAAATGATGCGTATCCACAAATGGACATGTTAGCCAGGTGGGGGTGTGTCATTAATAGATTAACACTAACAGGTTCAGGGGTTAACTTCCCTGTTGTCAGATCCAGCTTCGCTCTTAAAGGTAGAACCCCTGCTTCACGCATCACAAAGGAAACTGCTGATGAAGGAATAAAAAAAGGAATTCAGCCCGAGGGTGAAGCCGCTCTTCAAAGAACAATACTCACAGTCGATTGGCCGAGTCTCGACGGGGAGATTTCCAGCAGAAAATACAACTGAAAAGAGGAATAAGAGCCCGGGAGCCCACTGAGCCTCAATATTCATGTCAATACCAAATTAGCATTGAATAACGGCGTCCATTTCCTCTTTCACTGACGATCACCTGTAGAGACGTTGTCATGTAGCACAGCACTAAACCCCCCCGAGAGGAGAGGAGCCTGTGGCCCTTCATATCCTGTCAGTAGGAGACTCAATTAAAGCATTACTGTTGTGTCGCGGGGGGGTCAGGCATTGTCACTGGTCCCTCCAATCGGTCACAACTTTCATTTGAGCTTATTCCAAAACATTTTACACACAACAACCAGAAAAAACTATGATATTTGTGACATCATCCTCAGTGTCTCTCTCAGTGAATTTAAAGAGTTTGACGATATGGGTCCGTTTATTATAATGGATCTTTGTGTATTCTGTGGGTGACTGGATAATGAAGAAGCACATTTTACTGTATAATGTCTATTGTTCTATAAAGCAGTAATGGAAGAGGCATTATAATAGATAATATACTTCAATAAGAAAAACATAAATACCACAATATAATGTATAAGTGCACCTTGGGCCTTGTCTGCTGTAGAATCCAGCCTCTGTGGATCTTGTGCTTTGGTCGGTGGTTAATAAGAACCTCTGTGGTGGTGGATCTCTTGATATCAGACACTTCCTCTATTATTCAGAGGTACAAACTTGTCTATCAATATTACTACCCCTTCTCTGCCATGTGTAAACTTTTCATATTGTACAAATATAGCATTTATTTCTGAGGACGTAGAAAACCGACACTCTAGAGACCAACCGGATTCAAGACTTTCACAGACATGGGTCAATATTAAGACTTACATTTTACAAAAAAAAACAAAATAGGTGCATTTATTTTTACCTTATATATCAAACAAACTTCTAAATTGAAATTCTGTATTTGGTTGTATTTGTGTGTTTGTAAATTTCCACCATAGTGGGACTAATAAAGGTTTATCTTATCTAATCTTATCTTGTTCTATCTTATTTTATTGTTTATAAATGTGTTTAATCTGTAACATATCAAGCCACAATTACATTTCCTTTTTATAAGTGTTTTATAACATCTTAGGAATCGTTTGTACTCATCATATCAAATATCAGGATCAGAGATTTGTGTACTCTCTTATATCAGCATCTATATAGCTTTCAAAATAACTACTGAAAATCGTAATACTCTGGTAAGACTTGTTTGAATTCTGCTAAAAGGAATCGGGAAAGTTTCACTTATTTCCAGCTGAATTGCAGAGAAATACTTTATGTCTAGAATTTACCTGTAATGTCTATTGTACTAAGAGAAGTGATGAAAGAGGCATTATAATAGATAATTTACTTCAATAAAAAAAACATTAATACCACAATACAAAATATAAGTGCACCTTGGGCCGTGTCTGCTGTAGAATCCAGCCTCTGTGGATCTTGTGCTTTGGTCGGTTCTTGTGCTGCCACAAAATTCTAAATTGAAGTTCTGTATTTGCTTGTATTTGTGTGTTTTCAAATTGCAAGGTTTATCTTATCTTATTCTATCTTATCTTATTATTTATAAATGTGTTTAATCTGTAACATATCGAGCCACAATTCCATTTCCTTTTTAAAAGGGTTTGATAACAACAGGTTAGGAATCGTCTGAAATATCAGGATCAGAGATTTTTTTACTCTCTTATATCATCTGGCCCCAATAATCCCTATAGGATATATAGCTTTCCAAAATAACTATTAAAAATGATAATACTCTGTTAAGACTTGTTTGAATTCTGGTAAAAGAAACCGGGAAAGTTTCACTTATTTCCAGCTGAATTGCAGAGAAATACTTTATGTTTAGAATGTACCTGCGACTCATCAGAAAACCCTCCCCCCCGGCTTCAGATACATTTGACTGCATCCACACATTGAGCGGATCTCAAACCTCCGAGCAGCGAGCAGATTAGCGGCGTGCGATCGACAATGAAACATTTCCCTCCTGCATGAAAAACCCACATAATCCAATCCATGCTCATTTCTGTTCCCACTGTGGTGCCAGGCGTGTGAAGGCAGCGCAGCAACAATGAAACACCTTTTGAACAATGCACATAATCTCAGGCTTTCTGCTCCCCCCCCCTGTTAATCCTGCAGTCTAATTTCAACATCAGCAGCCCCCCCCCCCCTCTTCTTCCAGTGTCAGAATATGCAGAGGAGGCTCGCTGGGTTGCTTGTTGTTGCACCTGGTGCGTTCGGAGCTGGAAACCCGATCGCCAGCAGGTACGAGAATAGCTCGACGGGAGCGTGGAGGCCGCCCCCCCGACCTGCGCTGAACTGTCACTGAACTTCTGTCCCTCTCGCCAAGGACACAACAACAGCCATGTGTGTGTGTGTTTGTACGAGTGTGTATTTCTGGCCTTGGAGGTTCTCGGAACTCGCTGCTCACAAGGTCTCGACATTCTGACGACTGACGGGTTTTTTTTTCTTTTCAAGGTGTCACGCGTTGGATTTTAACGCCAATAAATCATCAGCGTGGATCGAGTGACTTCACGTCCGTCTTGATTTCTGTCTCGGGAACGTTTACCGGCCTCATGTCATACTCCACCTGTCCAACAGATGTCCCCGGACGTTCCATCTGCTCACCTGGTTTCCTGTTCCACTCACTGGAACTTCCACCCCCCCCCCCTCCTGCACACCTGCTCCTGCTTCCTTCATCTGCTGCCCTGTATTTACACTTCACCCATTAGATGGTTTATTGAATTTCTTTGTTTCTCTTTGTGCTGCTCGTGCACAAAGAGTTCATGTTACATGAAGTGTCCTGCACCCGACCTGGTCACGTGTCTGTGGGCCGACCTCATCACTGGAACCAGCCTTCATGTGGCTACGGCCTCAGTGATGTGTGTGATTTTATAATTTTACTGAACCCGATGCAGGACTCAACCCTGTGCCCTGTGCAGGTGAGCTAACAGGTGCGCCAACACAACCTTTGGGAAGGTGTTAAAACATGAGCGTTTATCCTTTAAGAGAGGAAGAGCCGAACTCAGTTTGCTCAATTAAGTATTTATTTAGAAAACAATGAACAGGTTACAGCAAAGCAATGGGCTTCCAGTTCACTAGTTGTATCAGAGCGCCATGAACATCCGGCGTCTGTCTATTTTATAACAGTAGATCTTCGTTCCTCCTCCTCGGAAGTGCGCAGGCGTAATCCATCCTCCTGGCTTTTGAAATACGTAAATGAACAGGAAGACACTCCCAATGACGTCATAGTTGCTCGGCAACCTGTTTACTTCAAGAAAGGCCTTCACTCGGCAGATGCCATGACGGACAAAAGGTGTTAACAGTTGGAGAAAAGATTAATATGTTTTCTGTTTCATCAAAACAATCCTGACTGTAAACATTCGGATCCTCGAAACCAAAGCAACGAAATAGAATTACGTCAACAGAGTCACTGTGTTCGACCTCCAGAACTTTATCAGACAGCTGTGAGACTGACCATCGTTGTGACGCACACACAATTCCAGCTAGTTTCAAGATTGAACATTCTGAGAATCAAAAGGTAATTGCTAATAATCTGTATTAAGGCCTAATATCTAACTAAAAATACTTCTATCTTTATTTGGTTAAGAGTTCAGTCAGCACAGACTATAGTTAAAAGTTTGAAAACCCAACAAAGGCTGTGTGTCAAGTTCTACTTTTTAAAGTCTAGTTGAACAGAATCAGAGTCCTAACTTACTGGAGTCTCTTCTTTTAGCGGCTGCCTGTAGTGACCGGTGGAGTCCCAGGCCCGTGACCAGGCTCAAAGGCTCTCCTTTAAATCTGTCCTTCCATTCCCGAGCAGCAGAGGATGCAACTGGTAAATCCCTGTCGGATCTATTCCAGGATTTATCGCATGCTGGTGACGAAGCTAACGAGCTAGCCACGCAGGCTGCCAAGCTGTAGTAAGTGCAGACGCTCAGAGAAGCTAACGCTGCAATGGTGACAACAAGCTAGTGACACAAATAGGAAAGTCTCAGGAGACCAGACTGTGGACTAGTCGACTTTTTAGATTAAGACTTATTATAACACAAAAGTCTTATTTCATTTATAGAACTCTTTTTTTAACTTATAATTATATTACTCTTTATGTACCTCTGCTTTTTTTTACAAACAAATACAGGATGAAGTAGTTGTAGAGGAGTTGAAACTATCTCAAGCTTTAGCAGCTAAAACAATAAACTGTTGTATCAATATTAAAAAACAAATATGCAGTTGAGAGGGAAGTACTCAAATGTTTTACTTAACTTCAAAAGCACAAATATATACACAAACATTTACACAGGTAAGAATAAAAGACCCACATCAACTTTCCGACTTGAGTATAAGTAAAACAGTGCTTGCTGTTAACTATACTTATTAAAGTATTAAAAGTACTCATACTCATATCTGCCTTTTCCCACACATGTTTTCTGCTGATTTATCACTTTGGATATATTTTTTTAAGATTATTTCTATAGGCTTCTTTCAAAGTACCTAAAAATAAATGACCTGAAGAACAGTGATGCAGCAAATGTACTATTTTCTTTTTTTTGGGGCTGATTTAATACTTTTGATATTTTGTTCAGAATATTTATATGGTCAACTTTGAGAAATACCTGTAATTCAATACCAGTTCCACTTCAATTATTTATTATTTTGGCTCATGTAACTATATAATATTGAAGAATGTTGTGGAGTATAAAGTACAGATATTTGCTGACGTATATATGTGTAAGTAAAAGTAAAAAGTATTTGGTAAAGTACAGATACATGAAAATTGCACTGAAGTACAGTAGCACAGTCTATGCACTATTTCCCATTCCTCACTGACATAAAATAAAAAAAGATTTACCAAACACGTTCCTGCTGATTAAGTACTTTTGATATTTTCAATTATATATTAATAATTATATATTATCAAGATATTAACATTTCTTCTATAAACTTCTATTTGTCAGACTTTTGTTTCTATTATAGATGTTTTTGTAACATTAATATAACTGTTACTTTCTCTTGATGGAGACCCTGAACTCCTCCTCTGCTCCCGGACACGTGTCTCTCTGCTCCTCTCTCCTTCTCGTCCACCTGAACACTCACTAGGCCGAGGAGCACCTCCTCATTCCGGCCGAGGAGCACCTCCTCATTCCGGCCGAGGAGCACCTCCTCATTCCGGCCAGCCAGGCGGAGACAAACCCATGTGCGGCCGGTAGGAGGGGCCACATGGTGCTGAGGTGTTCCCAGAAGGTGATGCCGTAAAGCCGGCCAGTGTGTCGCGAACCAGGTGTTTCCTGCGCGAGGGGGAAGGTGATGTCGTAAAGCGGACGGGGGTGAGGAGGGGGTGAGGAAGAGGAGGAGGGAGGGAGGGGAGGAGGAGGAGGGAGGAGGTGACGAGCGAGCGGCTGCGTTTCAGACTCAGCGAGAGGATCATGGCGGATGGCCCCAGGTGTAAGCGCAGGAAACAGGCCAACCCGAAGAGGAGCAGCGGTAAGTCCCGACTCCTCCGCCGCCTCTGAGAGCTCCTGGGCCGGCCACTGGAGCCCGGCCTGCCCGGGGAACTCCTCCGGGAGAGAGTTGGGTTCCTTCCCGGGGAGTTAGTGCGGGACTCCCCGGGTCCCGGGCTGGTGTAGGACCGTTATACCTGGTTCACTCCTCCGCCTAGCGGTGCATGGGGGCCGCCCGGGAGGAGTGGACCGTTATCCGCCTATAATAAACCCCGAGGAGCGCTTCACCCTCTTCTCCTCCTCCGCGGTTCTTCTTCTACTTCAACACTTTTTCTCTCTCTCCATCTTTGTTTCTCTCCACTTTTCTGTGCACTTTTCCCCACAAAGAGCAACTCTGGGGCTTTCTCATAACAACGTGGCCCGGTCCGCGCAGTTTGTAGTTTCTTTTAAAAGTGGATGGATTCTTTTTTTTTTTTTTTTCAGGGCGAGGTTTTCTTGTTGCGGGATTTAGTTTTCTCCTTCACTCGGGCCCGGATGCTTCAGCTTCTCTGTCCCGGTTCAGAATAATAAAACCAACTTTAGCTGCTGGTGGAATCGGGCTGTGGCCGCGTATCGCTGTGGCTTTGCTGCATGGGGCTTTGGTTTTTTAATGTGGGTGCACCGCTGCTCTGATGGCTAAAAGCGATGGGATGTTTGTTCTATCTCCACTTCAGCCCTCCCTGCTGCGACTGCAACACCACATGTTCCCTTTAGTGAAGGTAAGAGTGTTGCTCCTCCACCAGGACCGTTATTTCCTTATCATCTGCACCAGTTTAGCGTCTTTTCTGGTTTTCTGCTCGATTCTCATGCAAACTGCGCACAGTGCACATGCTCGAGGAGTAGCTGCTTGTTGCACATGTTGTGAAACGCTGCAAACGCAAGGATGTGTGTTTTTTTTAGCATCACTGTGGAGGTTCTATAAGGAGATTTATTGCCTCTGTTATCTCTGGTGTTTGATTTGTCGCGTTTTAATGTGTTATAATCCTCCTAATAGGGAGTTTATCCTCCATTAGAAACATGTTAGAGTTAGGTGCATGTGGGCTGAGGCTACATGTGTTAGAGATAAAGATGATAAGAAGAATAACACTTGGTTGGTGCGATAACTTTTAATTAGGACGATGTATTTTTTCACGTTTGCACCAGTTTTGGCTTCGTGAATCCTGCGTATTTTCCTTTTAAACATGCAACTCGCTTCTACTTCACATGTTCGACTCTGTGCATCTGTTATATCGGGTTAGAAATGTTGTTTTTTTAGGGGGGGGGGGGGTTCTTTACGAGGGGAGACACGTGGGCTCACATATCTCTGCTATCTTGTTTGTCTTGTCGTGTTAAATGTGTTATAATCCTCTGATACGTGGAGTTTATCTGCACGATGCCTTTATAAACAAGATGTTTGAGTATAAAGACGTCATCCTGGGTCCATTTGTTATAGATAACGATTATAAGAATATAATTTCATCGGTGCAATAACTTTAAACTATAGGACAAACCCCTCTGGAGGATGTATTCTTCACGTTTGCACCAGTCTAGCTTCGTAAATCCTGCATTTCTCATGTCTCCTCGTGGTTTTCCCTCTGGACCATCGTGCAAACTGCGCACCGTGCACATGTCCGACTGCTGCTGCGTGCACATGTAACATCGGGTGGGATATGTTGTCTTTTTTTGGGGGGCTTCATAGCACTTCTGGATGGTTTTGGTGGCTGTTTTCGTGGTGCTTTGGGTGTAATAACACTGTAATAACGGGAGCTCATCTAGCTCACTCCTCGGTCCTATTTTGAATATGGAAAAATATAACTTTAAACGCAGGTTGGTGCAGTAACTTTAAATGTAGCCGATGCTTTGCAGGGAGAGTCTCTCATTGGACGCTTTCTTACCTGTACCCCCCCCCCCCTGTTACGTGGCATCAGCCTATTAAAACCCAGTGAATCTGCACAGATCTGCCGCGATGAGGTGTGTTGCTTGAGTCGAGGGGCTGGAAAGCACCTTACCCCCCCCACCCCTCACCCCCCACCTTCTCTCTCCTCCTGCTGATGACGACACGACGGTGACTCTGAGCCATCCTCATCATCCTCATCCTCCTCCTCATCCTCCTCCTCCTCCTCCTCACCGCCACCACCATCATCATCCTCATCATCATCATGTTTACCTGCACGCACGGATAACGGGGAGTGGAGTGGTGGGGGGGGTGGCAGACAGACAAATGGCCTGGACATAACACACACACACACACACTAAAAAAAAAGAGAAACGCATAATAATAACACCTGCGGCTCTCTTGACCGGAACCGGATCCTCCTCGCGAAGCCTCGGGAGTCTGCGGAGCAGCAGAGACGAGATGACAACTTGTGCAGGTAGAGATGATGATTGTGTAGTTGTGTAGTTTTTTTTTTTTCTTCTTTCCGCATGGACGCTCGCCTCCCTTCTTCATTCTCGCGGGATTTATCTCATCATCGACACGCATTTTTTCTGACCCACTTGTGCATGTTTCACCCCCCCCCCCCCTTCTATGTGATGTGCGGGGTTTTATTTTATTTATTATTTATTATTTGTGCGTGGAGGCGTTTTGGTCGAGCGCGTCCTGCAGCTGTGTGTCTGTCTGTGTGTGTGTGTGTGTCTGTATCCCTCCATCGTGCAGCGAGTCAAAGCTTCTCCATCTATTGTGTTGTGCTAAAGGGGGGGGGGGGGGGGGGGGGTAATGAATGGCGGTCAGTACCGTTACTGCAGTGAAGGCGGGGTTGCTGCTTGTGTCTCTGGACCGGAGACAGGTACACGCAAGGTGATGCAACACCTATGAAGGTGCATTTTAAACACGTTTCCTCTTGAGATCCACTCCGCTCCGGGCAATAATACACGAAATGAATCATCCTGAGAGTATAATCTGGTGTTATTTTATTCTAAATATGATTTTAAAATGAGATTATCTGGAGGGGAAGGTGCGCATCTTGGTGATCAGCTGCAAAGGGAGAAACTCGTCTGCGTGGTTCCTTTCATTTTTTTTTTTTTTTACCTTGTGTGTTGTGTTTCTCTTCCTGATAGTGATCAGTTTTCAGCCTCGTGACACAACCCTCCGCTCCTCCGCAGACACACACTTCACCTCTTTGAATTTCAAAACGAGCGGATCCGTGCCAAACATTAGCCCGAGCTAATGCACCATGACCAGCAGGCTGTCGTCACCACCATGAGGCTGCTGCTTCACAGGAAGCTCTCATGTGCTCTGATCAATTCAGATGAGTCGATATATTTATAATTTGCTCTTATTATGACGCAGACTAGAAAGTGAGAAAACATGCTATTTATGACCATTTCTTAAATTACATCCCATAATACTAATGGGACCATAGCTTCATTCCACTTTATATATTAATATTTTAATGCTTTCGGTAATTTCTGAGCCTGCTAACAATATTTACATTTATCACTGTCCAAATAAATCAATCATAATTACCTCGTCTTCAAATAATCTTTATTGATATTGCACCGTTTACAACACAATAACTAGAGGCTTTACAAATTCAAGGTAAACAACAGGACACAGTTAAAAAGCAAAAAAATTTGAAACCATTTAAAAGCAATTTGAAGATCATACAGTAATGTTAAAGACGAGAACAGAGTAATAAAGTGTAAAATTATTAAAATAGATGGTAAGATTAGAACTAGGAGAAAGCACATTTAGACTTTTAAAGAAATTTATTTAACAGGGAAGTTTATGAATTGATAGATAATAGCGAAAAATTCACCTGCACCTAATCGATTAATCAGCTTCTGACATTTCCCAGAGACTTATGTCCTTTCTGTTAACATGGATTTCCCCTCTACTCTGTACTTTACGGTAAGGGGAGGTTCCCCTTTGACCTTATGCTTGGACCACATGAGGTGTGTGTGTGTGGGGGGGGTTGTGTTGGCAGAGATGTAATGGCGCTGGCCGTGTGCTTCAGTTGATGAGTTCAATTAAATAAACCGTTAAAAGTAAATAAACATCGTGTTTATTACATTTAACACTGTCCTGGCTTGATAGTTTTCTTATTTGTGATGGATTAGAGCCTAAAGTATAGGGACTGTTTTTATTATGGATTAGTCTGATGATCATTTGAACAAGTAATCGATTTATTTCTTGAAATCTCCTTCTCATGGATTATTTAATCCCTCATCCTTTCTCTGTTGGAGGCAGAGTTTGAAGACAACTATACTTCCTCTCTATGTGATTTAAGATAAACATCATCTTTGGTCTTTGCTGTAGAAACTTCTCCTGTGATTGAAACTAGTGAGAAACGGCTCAGACTCTGATTTCTCCTTGAATATCTTGAGCTTCAGATCTGTTCACTCCCATCTCCTTAAAGCCATAAAACCTTGTGCGTAGTTTGATCTCATCCGTAATGAGCCACATCGGAGTTTGTCTGGAGACTCATTTGCTCACGTTGTGCTTCTCAGATTCAAATGTTTCTGCTCTCCGCCTGTCTCAACAAACAAAAGCCCTAACCTGCCTGGTATTAACAGTAGCTGACAGTCAGTTGCCCTTGCTCTACTTCTTCTCGGAGATGATTTCCCCTCCAGGCAGCAGCTGTAAACATGTCAGTGTGTAAAAAGCCCAGAGAACGAGTGTCGTCTTACTCTCGTTCTGCAGAGACGCCCCCGAAACTTTCACTTCTCCCTCACTGCACTCGCCTGAATGAAGAGTCTGCCGAGCATTTAAGATTAAAGTGAGTGGTGGCGGCGTATTTATATGTTGTGCGATAGCCGTAGAGTCGAGTAGAAATATGAAGTCATCTTTGTTGTTGCATGAATCCAACCGCTGCCTTGATGATGTCATCCTCAGCGCCGCCACATGCCTGGCGTCTGCAGCTCCAGTGTAAATGGCAGGTGTTGGCCTGTTGCTGCTGCTGCTTCGCTCACGGTTCTGTCATCCAACGCCTTTCCTATCGCGTTTAAGTGCTCCATGTTTGTGTGAGTGTGTGAGTGTGTGTGTGTGTGCGTGCCCTCCGCTGGGCTGTAATCTAACACAGCAATTTAGGAACTCCAGGATTGCGGCCTGGTGTTAACATACCTCCGACAGGATAAACACAGCGGCCTGCTCTCCGGCTCCCGAGGTAGAAGTTAGCCAGGACTCGGCCTTTAGCAGCGTCGGCCCGGTGGAGGTCTGTGGAGAAATGGAACATGTGGTGCAACCTTCAGTTGGAGATGTTCTGATACATGGACTTTAGATGTCGGCCTATACACAGTACCCTTCCAATACCAGTGCATTTTAAGAAACAACAACTTGTATAGTGTATGTTAGCAGCTGTAGGCTACTCACCCTGTATGGCCTGGCTCGGGATAAAGGATTTAAAACACAAATACATGCAGAGAATGAACGTCATAGAACTTCTTGTATCATCTCCTCCAGTTTGACTTTGTCATAACTGAAAAAGAACCCACGTAAATCTAGGAATTCAAACCAATTACTTTCTTTAAATAGCTGAAGCCGTGCACCTCTCTAAAAATAGTGTCTGTCAGTGGTAGTACAGCCCGACTGGTGTTTTGGAGCAACGCTGAAGAAGTGATTATAGCTTTTTTTATCCAAGTGAAACTAATATTCTAATTGATTCTATTGGATCAGTAGATTTAAGCACTGGCTCATTTCCCGACCCGTCATCTTTGACAGGGTCTGAGGTTTTTTCAGCTGCTGGTATGGTAAAACATCTGAACTTATTAAATCAGTTCACGTTGATATATAATAGACATTTGTTGATATGAAGTTGCTTTGAATTATATTTTAAAGGAACCCCTCCTCTCTCTGTGGAGCGATGGGCTGTTTGATCCACTTGTCTGATGCTCGGATGTCAAGCGTTTTTCTTTGTGTCTCTGTTTTAAACACTGAGATTCCTCTGATCTTCCTCCTTCAGATCAGTGTTGAATCCCGGTTTAAGACCATCCTCTGTCTCGTGTCTGTGGCAGACTTCCACAGCCTCTTACAGTGTGCTCTCTTAAAGGGAAAAAGGAGGATTTGTGTGAGAGCTGCAGTCTGTTCCGTAGCCCTCTTCTGTCTCGGTGTCTGAATGAAGCATTTTTACTGGAGGTCACAGGGAGGTGCTCCAGTTACGCTTGTCTACAGAGCGGAGGAGTCATGTGAGTGTCCTCCTCCCCTGAGTTAATACTGAGCTTTTATCTGTTGCTAATATGAATCACCACAGGCTGGATTCATGCTGCTGAGCTCTCATAATCAAACTCACACACAATAATAGATGTTATTATGATATTGTTCATCAGGGAAGCCGCACCCTGATTTTTATCTGCACGTTCCTGTATCTCAGGCTATTGTGGTATATTGTTTAAATAATGTATTTATAACTTCTAACTTGAGTCATGTACGACTTGAGTGTAATGTGAATATTAATGCACATGTCCACGGGTCAGAGGGAAGTAGTCCTGAGTGCAGTTAGACGTGGTCCTGGTCAACAGTAGCTGCTAAGTGATCCATGACCACTGGTCATTCATGGTGCTGTGTGTGGGTCTGTGTGTGTGTGTGTGTGTGTGTGTGTGTGTGTGTGTTGTTTCCTTTGCCCAAATGGGCCTGTGGCATGACAAAGCACTACAGGATGTCTTTAGCGAGTCAGCGTTAACCCCTCCCATTGCCTTTTATGGGCCGGAGGGGGAGGTGCGTCAGGGCTACTGATGCTGCTGCTGTGACTAATTGAGTAATGTGTGTGTGTGTGTGTGTGTGTGTGTGTGTGTGTGTGTGTGTGTGTGTGTGTGTGTGTGTGTGTGTGTGTGTGTGTGTGTGTGTGTGTGTGTGTGTGTGCTAGCATCAAGGTGGGAAACAGCTACTTTCCTCCCGGCTTTGCATAACAACACAGTGCTTCTCGTTTGGATTTACATGCATTAGCACGATGCCTGTGAGGGAGAATCTTCCTGCTGCTGCTGCTGCGTTTCAATTAGGTGACGTCAGCTGATAAAGGAACCTTGACAGATCAGACATGGACGGTTAAAGCAGGTCGGGGTTGGTACTAATGTTTTAACATTCATAACAAGTTAAATCAGATAATGTATTCAGAACCGGAGGATGACAACATGGAAGTCGTACTTCCTGCACAGCATGGTGGATATAAATAGTAACGTGTCACTTACACCTCATTTCAGTAAAAACCTCAAAACCATAAAGTAGGTTATTTCTGTTTTAATGTTTCCTGAGGTGAAGTGTTTGAATCCTAGGTGGCTGATACCTATATAGGGGACTAGAAAATGTTCCAATACTGATCATTTGGCAGATATATTCAATTTTATAATTTTGTCTTGATAATTTTCAGTATAATCCATAATCTAAACCCCCCAACAATCTGCTATATAGAACTATAATCAAGAAAATAAACATAAATACACGTATTTTCTGAATCGGTTATTCTGTCAAATATAAGTTTTCATATCAACAAATATAAATGCAGATCCTGATGTTTAATGCTCATATCAGCCAATATTTATCGGCTCAATAATAAAGCAGTCGGGTTCTAGTCAGTATAGAAACTTAATGATTCATGTTTTTTACATGGCAGCAGTTCACTTTGCACTAACACATGTTTGTGGTGTGTTTTTAAAAGTTGTAATCTAAACCAATCACTTCATTAAGTAAACCACATATTCATGAAGTTGGTTTCAAATGACCAACACACATGAGTCGTCAGCACAGACGTGTGTGTTGTGATGAAGGTGCGATCGGCCTCATGAACACTGAACACGAGAACTCTCTTTAGTGGAGAGGAAGCGATGCTCTCAAAACTGAAAGCAGCTCAACGTGTCATTCAGGCCGTTCAGACGGTGAAGGGATGTTTGGACGAATCTGAAACTTGGTGAACAGTGTGGTCAGCAGATTGGAAGCCACCCCCCTTCCAGCCAGTTGTCCACATAGAGGTCAGAGGTCAGTGGAGCAGGCCTGGAGCTGTGATTCTCCACAAAACCACAAGAGCCACATGTCCTATACAAGGCTCTGTGGCAGTGAAGAACCACGTTATGACCTGGATCTGGATCTGGAGGCACAATAGTGATGCTGTGAGATTCCACAGGTGATATTAAATAGATATAGATAGATATAGAATTAAAATCTGTGGAGTTGTTGCGCTCCTCTGAGTACTATTCGAGTTATGTGTTCAACAAGAGAGCTGCAGTAAAAACCTACAGGACGGATGGATCTGGAGGAAAATATTAAGAAAAATGTATTTGCTGTAGCTGGCTTTATAATTTCTAAACTACCTCTGTATCTAGGACACATAAATGCGTGTTATGACACATTCAAAACCAAAACATGAATAACAATGTCAGAGCACAGAAGGGAGCAGTGTTTGGGTGGTTCTGAAGTTCATCAGTATAATTAATGTCCTCCAGAGAAATCAAGGATTTCATGTTTTTTGCTTTCTGGTTAATTAGAAAACACACCGGTTCCCATTTGAAGCTGTAATTTTAATCAAAGATATTCAACTTTTCAAGCTGCTTTGCTGGTTTAATGATGGCGAGACTGATGCCATGTTGAGAAAAAGAGGAAGAAGATCAATTTCCAGTGCAGTCTGCTGTGGTAAATCATTTTATCGTGAAGCCAAATCCTGTTTAAAACTTGCAACGCTTCTTAAGATTTGTGTTGTGGAGGTTTGCTCGCTGTCGCCTACGCTCTAAAACAAAACCGAATGTGGAACCAGAACTGAAATTTACCTCCAGCGCCACCGGTGCATCAAATCTCAGAGGAACTGCCAAACTTCTTTTCTTTTAAGGTGGTCTAACCCATTTCCACGAGTAACCTGCTCTGCCGAAGCCTTTCATCGTCCTCATTCAGCGAACCTGAATATTCATGTATTCAAGAGGCTTCTCAGCAGGGAACAGCTCACATGTTAATCTCCACTCCTCTGTGAACCAGAGCTGAGCTGGGACACGGCTCATTCTGCTCCTGACCAGTATCATGACCAGTATCCACCTCTAATGATGTGCCTGAGAACTCCAACACCAGTGCATCCCAGCAGCAGTTGATGCACATGCTCGTCCGTTTGTGTGATTGTGTGATTGTGGGGGTTCTGTGCTCATGCAGGCCAGTGTGTGTCCAAAGAAAGAGGCTCATTCAAAGTCCTGTGTGTGTGGAAGAGAGAGAGGAGGGGTCACTCTTTTCACACTCAGCTGGTGGGAAACTCCTCTCCTTCTCCTTTGGTGGTGGCACAATTTGCATATTCTTCCTTCCTCCATTCTGAGTGTGGTTCTTCCTCGTGCTTCACCTGAGAGCAGGATGAGGAAACCAGTGAGGAAACCAGTGAGGAAACCAGAGAGGAAACCAGTGAGGAAACCAGTGAGGAAACCAGTGAGGAAACCAGTGGGATGCAGCCCCGGGCCGGTGCTCGGCTTCAGGCACAACGCAGGCGTAATCCGGTGAATGTTAGTAATTGAAGACGAGTGCTGCTTGTCAGTGATTGGCTCCTCACTTTGATTCGCTTCCATTTCAAACTGGGACACATCTCGAAGGTAAACCAGTGGGAAACAGGTGCAGAGCATTTAAGAGAAGAAGAACGTGATGAACTGAAATAATGAAAAGGGAAAAGAAAAGATAGGGATAGGGGAACAGAACAAAGATGAATCTCAGTTTATCTGAGTTATGACGTCTGAGAATATTGTTCTTCACTTGAGTCTGTTAGAGTCTTTCAGTGAGTGAATCAAACACGAATGAAAAGACGGGTCAGACCATTGATTAGTCAATGGACAGAAAAATCATTAAAATTAACTATTTTGATCCACCGTCATTTTTCAATCCCTCATAAACAATTCTATTATTTTCTGCTGGTCCAGCAATTCTTCCATTTGGGAGTATTTTATGTTTTCTAACATTCCTTCCACTAATTAATCAATTGACAGATAGATGAACTGATGTTGGACATAATCAACAAGTAAATTCCTCTTTTTGGATAATAGATTATTTTCATAGGGACATTATTTATTACAGTAATTCTAAAAACCACAGACCACATTATAAAGCAACGAGCTAACCACAACATTCTTTGAAGATTCCCTGATCCCTGTGATTGAATAGAGCTTTTAAAAAAAAGATAATTGAGGGGAGGCCACCTCCCAGCAGCCCTAGTGGTCTCCGGAGACATAAATCAGGAGTGGTGGACAGGTGGGTTATGAGGGGCCTGGACTCACTAAAGACACCCCAGAGACCTGGGGGGGGGGGGGGTCCAGCAGCAGCAGGACAGGTGGGAGCTGAATGGAGAATTAGATTAGAAGCACAGTGCAGAGATTTATTTCTCCTTCTGGATTCTGTTGCCTTCCAGTTGAGCCCTTTGTGGTTTCAAACTGGAGGAGTCACACCTTTGTCACACAGAAAGGGAAAAAGTTCGATGTAATTTCTCAAGAATTTGTTTCTATACCTGCTTGAGGGACAAAGTCCAAGTGGACAGATCTGCAGCTGGGACATGTGGCACTGAATGAAGAGGAGGGGGGAGTCTGATGAATAATATAACCTTCTTTGACCGAGTTCCAACAAAAGCTGAACTTTTCACAAAGGGAAGATTTATTGACTGTTGGATCAGACTATTAAATGAAGTGAGACGTTCCTAATAAACTGACAGCTGAGTGTAAAGGAAGCCGGCTGAAGAGGAAAGCGTTGGTTCCTTTTCACGTGTACTTTCATGTGGTCGGGCTGTTTTTATCCAACACGTATTTAAAAAACAGGTGTGAAGAGGGTAGCTACATATGACTCTATACCGTAGTTGTGTGTTTGCGTTGTGTGTTGTCCTGCCAACAGCTTTCTCTTTGTGTATTTTGAGTTTATATTTGTTTTAAAGCCGGATGGATGTGGAGCTGCTGTCTCTCAGGTTCCCTCTCTCCCTCCACGCAGGATGGAGGGATCAGAGGATTCGATTAGAGGCCGAGTGGACGAGAGAAGTGCAGAAATGTGGATTCTCTCTTTGTGTGTGTCCTCCACCCGGCGTCCTGTGGACCCGGCGATATGATAAATGGCGCTTGTGAAATCAAAATGAACCCTGAGAGGAGGAAGGGAGAGAGAGGCGAAGGGAGAGAGACACCTCTTGCTTGCAAACAAAGTATGCAGATCTATTCAAACCCCTTTAATAACCTGTCAGCGTGGATTCAGATTTGTTTGTTGACGCAGGATACAACATTCGGAGTCATCCTTTTGAAATCATGCAGGAAAATTCACGGTCGAGTGAGAGAGAGAGAGAGAGAGAGAGAGAGAGAGAGAGAGAGAGAGAGAGAGAGAGAGAGAGAGAGAGAGAGAGAGAGAGAGAGAGAGAGAGAGAGAGAGCTGGAGAGGCGGAGAGAAAGGGAGAGGTTGTTATTGAATTACAGGTGATGGTTGCTAATTGGGCCCTCCAGAGGTTGTGTGTTTGTGTGTGTGTGTCTCTGTGTGTGTCTGTGTGTGTGTGTGTGTGGCTCAAGGGATGCAGAGTTGATGAAGCTGTTAGGGTAAAGTGGGGGGGCCCCAGTGTGTTCCCTGAGTGCTGCAGAGGCCGTCCTGTCCCCGTGGACGAGCGCTAATGGAGGCCACCCCGGCCTCCTGATGAATTACACCAGGTCTGGATGGATGGAGGGATGGATGGAGGGATGACGGAGGGATGACGGAGCCGGGGGGGGTGATGCTGCCGTAATTGAGGCGGCTGCCAGGAGAGAAGAGAGAGAGAGAGGCAGCGTTCTGATGAGCCGCCGGCACCAAGCAACACGTTCATTCCAGATACTTGACAATAAGTGCATCACCCCCCCCCCCCCCCCCCCAGATTTGTCACCTGACAGATTCATTTATACAAATCTAATTTATAATGATTTTAAATAATCCATCAAGCAAAAATAACAGATATTTGAAGATTGAAACAAATGGACAAGGGTGAAAATATGACCTCCTGGCTGGAGGTGATTAGGTCAACGTGCCTCCAGCTCCTCCCTTTTCTCAGGATTTGCTGATTTTTGTTTTTGTCTTTTTCTTCCTCAGTCTTAAATTGATGATTGAAAAATCTAACAAATTACAGACTTCATTTTGACATTTGTGGAATTGTCATTTTCCCTATTTTCTAAATTTTTATAGATCACACAATTAACAGAAAACCGAGGCGGATAAATCAAGAATGAAAATCATGAAGTCTCGGGTTGTTCCTGCCACGTGCACTGATCATCAATCAATCAAGTTTTATTTGTATAGCCCATATTCACAAATCAAAATTTGTCTCATAGGGCTTTAACATGGTGTGACATCCTCTGTCCTTAACCCTCAGCAAGAGCCAGGAGAAACTACTAAAAACCCTTTTAACAGGTAAAAATACGTAGAAACCTCAGAGAGACACACGTGAGGATCCGTCTCCCTAGGATGGACAGAAGTTCAATAGATGTCAAGTGTAGGAAAACATCATATTGCTTTATATTGTTTTGAACATATTATCTCTTTTAATTTACCTCCCCTTTGTAATTGTTGCTCTCCTTTCGGATGAGAGTTCAGGATGTAGGAGAACACCACCTTGCTTCTCCACTTTGGTCGATTTATGTTGATGAGAGCAGTTCTGGCTCAGTGTTGCCGCTGCAGGACGACTGCGGAGGTGTCAGCTGTTCGGTCTCAGAGAAGAAATGAGAAGAGCAGAGAAAAGAAGAGCGACGACTCTGCAGACTCGTTTCTCTGATTCTGCTTTTTCCCTTTTACAGAGAGATTCCACTTGTTGTTATAAGACGTTTTGTTAGTTACTGAACTTAATAAGTATCTGAAGATTGTTGCTCCCTCTACTGACTAAAATCACTGGATGACCTTTAACTACTCTCTGTCAAATAATTTGCATCAACACACTCGGTGAGGGCTGTGAGTGCTTCGCTGTTATAAAGTTACGGAACTCAAGTTATCAACCACAAACCATGATGTGATGTTGTGGCCTGTTTACTTAGTGAGTGAAGTGGTCTCCTCTGAGTCTTTCCAGGGTCTCATCTCTACTGTTTGCTAAATGTTTATTTATTTGACAAAAAATGACGTGTACTCTGACATTCCCATTTGGTCCATGTCCCGTCTGTTCACATGGAGGCTGGGTTTTTAACCTATACCGCAGGTGGCCACTAGGGGACAATTCCAACGATTTGGCTTCACTTTTAGGGATCTGTCATTTATGTGCCATCGACGTGCAAAACTTTAAATTTCCTGCTCTTATCAGAGTCTGAAACCTGAAGCAGAGGTGGAGCTGAGCTTGGGTGATTGTGGGAGGAGCCTCTTCACGTGTGCAGCTTCCCCGGCTGCAGCGTCTCGACCGGGTTTCATCATCACTGTTTGTTTTCCTCTTTCTGTTCTCATGCATCTTAATACGAGTTCAGAGATAGAGGGAGTTGATCTCAGCAGCTTGCAGTGTGTAGACGTGTGGAGGCTCATTAGTCACCAGTTGCTTTGGCCCACGGCGCCTCACAGAAAAGACAGAGGGCTCGACAGCAGGAGCATTTATGAACGGCAAAATAAAATCAGTGAGCCAACAGATACTTCGGTTCCAAGTCGGTCTGCAATGACTGTTGATTCTGATTTAAAGCTTGAAAAATAATCAATTTGATCAATCAAGCAATTCCTTTTTTAAGGATAAATGTCTGGTTCTACCTTGTAGGTTTTTAGTTTCCTTTCATGGGAGCAAAGGGAATGTTTTTGGCTTCAGGCAAGAAAGTTATATACATGAACTTGTAAGATTCATAGAGAAAATAACTGTTGGATTAATCGATAATGAATATAATCTTTAGCTGTGGTGGTAATTTCCTAACGCCTGTGCTCTTGAGGTAAACACATGCTCCTATGGAAAATAATCAAGGGGCTTATTAAAGTAATTAAAGCCGAATGTGATGGAAATGTGGAAAATGCTCATGAGATGTGACCTGAAACCGTCTCGACTTCCTTGGAAAATATCACCAAGCCCTCCTCTTGCCAGATCCCCCCCCGGTGACTCAATTCAGCGTATTTACGAAGTGTATCCTGAGTATTTATGTTCATAGTGTCATAATCAGATATGTCTGGCAACACAACTCTTAAAATAGAGCCTAAACAAACAGCTGAAAATGAGTAGAAACAAGCAAAATCCAGTATTTGCTCTAAGTATGTGTTGATGTGTGTGTGTGTGTGTGTCTGTGTGTGTGTGTGTGTGTGTGTGTGTGTGTGTGTGTGTGTGTGTGTGTGTATCATACCTTGCCCAGCGTAGCAGGTGTGCCCGGGTTTCAGCCCCATTACAACTCTCATAAATACCATCTGACACTGGTACAGCAGGCAGGCTTCAGTATAAACCTCTTCTCCTGTGGCGTGAGCATGCAGCCCTTCAGCACAATTACATTATACCACACTTCAGGGGAGGAAAGCTACACCTCCGCCCCCCCGGCCGAGCTCCGGCCTGGCCGAGCGGCTCCGAGCCAACAGTGTTCCTCTCAAGCTCTGAATCCTATGACTGTGAATATGAGCTGCTTTTAGTTCTGTTTAAATCACTCGGGGTCAAAGCTGTTTTTCTTAAAACCGCAGCGTGAATTAATTTGACTCGACTCGACCTCATTTGACCTCTTTTTTTTAGTTATTTTTGTACGTGAAACCTTCTCCGGGGCTGAAATGTGTAATATTCACCACGTCACAGGTTTATTTCAGACGTGAACTTCATCCAAAACGCACACACAAAAACACATAGAGCAGACTTAAGTGTTTAATCCATTTATATCCTGTAACTATAACGGAACATTGTGACTAGAAGTTGTCACAATAATAATAAGTATTAGTCTGGGATTCACTTTGTGCCGACTCAGCTCTCTGCTGCCTCGTGTGGTTCAACACTTCAGTCGACCGGCGAACTGAGCGTGCTTGACATTCTGTTAAACTGTGTTCGGAAGGTCCTGCCTGTCCCTGTGTTTTCCTTCCCCCTCCTCCCTGCATTGTGTGACTGGATAAACAGGCGCACACACACACACACACACACACAACCCCAACACACACAATTGTCTATATCCTCATAGACGGCCTGACACATCCTGGGAGTTTGCTTTGTGCGCCGGCAGGCTGAGGTTTATGCCTTTGTCTTTTACTGCCTACCTCACACAGAACAGCCTTGACTTGTTTATTTCTGATGTGTGTTTCTAAACACACCTGTAAAAGGAAAGTAGGCTTGCATCTCATTATGCTCTCAAAATAGGCCGCAGCATTTTCCCCGGCTGCTGGTGGAGGGTTTGCACCGCTCCATCCTTCCTGTGCTCAGACATGAGAAGTTGAAGCAAAGTAGGAGGAGCGAGCGTTTCAGTGAATCAGATATCACAGGTTGATCCGCCCGTGTGCTAGTGAACAGACTAAAGATCCTCTCGGATTCTTTCTGAAACGTCCCCGGGTCATGTTGGTGAAGCTCTTTGAGAACGAGCCTGTAGCTGTGGCCCCTGAAACCGTCCCAGAGGTTCAGCTGAACTTTGAATCCAACGGCTCCAAGCATATGGTGCCCGTTCCTCCCGCTCGGTGCCTCTCTCCCTCTTCACTCCTCTCTGGAACCCGGGCAGCGTCTCCTCTCCCAGCTTGACCCTCTACTCGCTGACAGACGGTCAAAGCGAACTAGCTTAGCCGCCGCGGCCTCCAGACGGCAGCGGCTTGGTCTTCATTTAGCGAGGACAGAACTGCTGTGCCAGCCGAGGCCGGGTGCCAGAGAGATCCCTGCAGAGCGCTGCCGCGGCAGCTGCCAACTCCTGACATACAGTAGATGGGTGGTTCTGCGCTGGCGGTGCCAGAATTACAGTGGTGTGATGAAGTGATATGATGATGTAAGATGGTGGGAGTTTGAAGTGATCGGCTGGGTTTGGAAGATGGAGATAACAGGGGGGGGGGTACGATGCTGTGATTAAGGAATTAGGTTCAGACTGGACACACAGACCCATTCATAATGACTTAATGTTGAAGGATACTGAGACTTTGCAATATTACAATCAAGGATATTTCGATTATGCTTTTCAAGGAGATTAGTAAGAAGTCAGGCTTTATCCAACTTTTATTTAAACTACCAATTTTGCCTTTTCAGGATTTCTCTTTTATTAGCTGAGACACCTTGATATGGTTTGTTTTGTCCCAAACCCAAAGTTATTCTACTAATTATCAGAAAACACTCTGGAGCTGGAATGTGACTTAATGACATGACAGGTGTATATTTATTTTTTATAAATAGTGATATTGAAGCGAACTTCAACGCAAATGAGTCGTATTTCTGAGATATAACAGAAATATTTACGTGTAATTATGAGACAGATTCGAACAAATCTTTCCGAGATTGGATTTGATTCTCCTAAAAGTGTGTGACTTTCCAGGAGTGGAGTTTCTGGAGAGCGACACAGAGCAGATAAAACCCGAACCCTCCTCATCTGAGTTGTTAGATCAGGAGGCGAAACCAAAATTAATAAGACAGAACTAAACAGTTCCATTAAGTGTTTGTCAGCTGATATTCAAAATGCACCAGAACATCTGAAGGGACACAGAAGTTGTTCTTTCCACTCAAGTGTGTATCTCCTCTTTTTTCTCAGCCACATTGGGCCTCAAGTGCAAAGAAAACCCGGGGACTGACGTCTCCTTCCAGCCGACCTCGGTTGGTCCCGTCAGCCAAGGTCAGCCGTGATAATCCAGTTTCCATTTTTGATGTGTAGTGTTAACCTCAAAGCTCACGGCGGACCCACGCCATCCTCGCCTGGTCCGGTGTTAAGCTTAGTTTAGCGTAACACAACTCTGATACAGAACCTGCTCGGGGCAGAACACCCTCTCCCCACAGGCTGGTCTGTCTCACACAGACACAACTAAACACACAAATAACCATGTTTTTACACATCACAAAACTCAGATTCAACCGCTTCTAAACGGCTCTTTGTAATCAGGGAACCGGTCGACAGTTCTGCGACCTATTTCCCAAGGAGTTCTCTGGCAGGAGGAGAGCTTGTGTGATATGAATACTGAGCAGGTGAGAGGAGGAGGAGGAGGGGGGGGTGCTGAGCAGGAGATCATGACCACATCAGTGCAGCTCTACCCGACCA